>NW_021145227.1:221798-365159 GCF_900634775.1 Gouania willdenowi | reverse complement strand
AAGATAACTACCTCATGTTCACTTCATCATCCTTTCGCACTACTCACCACTGCATATATATACGTATATATATATATATATATATATAATATCTTGTTTTTTTCTTGTACATATTAGTCTTTAAATGACTTGTTTATTTTTAGTGGACGTACTGTTAATATTATTGTTTACATTGTACAGAGAGAGCACAGTCTACCAAAGTCAAATTCCTTGTGTGCATTTCATGAATTTCCTTGTGATTAGCATCCTTATCCTTTTCGTAAATCATTCTGGATTAAGAGTGTTTTCTAAATACCTAAATTGTAAAAACGGGTTCTCAACTGGTTCTCACCCTGGGACCCACTTTTTACCACTGTCATTAAATCACGGCCCACTTTTTTTTCTTTTTCTTTAGAGTTCAACCAACCCAATTTAGTTTTTCAAAAATAACTGCTGAAAAACACATGTATAATCTTCAGGGTTCACGCGAATCCATAAAAGTCTTAAAAGGCATAAATTAATCAATCTAAAAAATAAGCCTTTTATTGTCAATAAAATGTCTTAATCAATGTTTCAAAAGTGTTACATTTTAACATAAGTATACATTTATGGTTGTCATTAGTCTCACATTTCAAAATAAATGGCAACATAGTTTTTTTTTTTTAAATAAAATTTGTTCTCTTAATGGCTTTTCTTAATCGTTTCTATTTTTTGTTGTCATCATCTGTGTTTTTGGAGTGATTTTGATTATTTTGGTCTGTTTTTTTTGTTTAATTTTTTTTGTTTCTTACTGTCATTTTTGCACACACACACACACACACACACACACACACAGAAAATCCTTCAGTTACCTGTTGTTGTTCATCCTCTGATGACGACTCAACAAATCGTTTTGCAAAAGGTCTGCTCATATTCTAGAGGTCACAATACAAAGAAAATATTATTTAGTCATTGGCACGCAAATACAGTTTACTCATGCACATACAGTCATAATTAACATTATCATCTACTATCATCCTATGAAATTATCTTAATTTTTTCTTGTACATATAGTCTTTAAATTACTTGTCATTTTAGTTGACTGTTATTATTAATGTTTAAACGTACAGTGAAAGCACAGTCAACCGAAGTCAATCCCTTGTGTGTTAAACATACCTGGCCAATAAAGCTGATTTTTAATTACTAACTTATACGAATTGCACAAGTTTGATATCTTACCATTTCTCGGATGACGATTTAAACGTGGACTTGGAGACGTATTCTTCACAGTGGTCGCAAAACAGAAGCCCCAGGTTCTTTTCCTCCGTTGATCCATTTCGTTTTCTCGGTGTTTCACAGAAACAGTATAACAGTCTATGGGGGTAGCTATGGATGAGCGTCACCTATACATTATCCCAGTAGATAAGCGTGACTTCAACCTGGAAGACCCACAATGCATTGCAGGTCTTTAACGGTCCAAAGTTAAATGTGATTGGCCGTGTGTTCTACATCGGTGGCAGTGATTGGCTCTGAGATTCCAAGCGCTAAATGTGAAAAAATACAGCCCGCGTATCGTCGGAATTGCATTCGCATTTTAAAGCATGGATACCATGGAGGGAAATATGGGCCACAAGAGAACAAAGAAGTGTTCTAGCCTAGGACTCGGACTCGTTCCAGATCGAGGTCTCGGTCGAGGTCTGGGTCGTGTTCTCCTCCTAGCTGCTCACGACCGGGGAGGACTCCTCCGTCTGGCGGGGGAGAAAACCTTGTCTTTCCGGACGCCAAATGGAACACTGAATGGGACTTCGAACGGGACACCAGCACGCCGAAACTGGGGTGATAACCCGGAATGACATATGGAGGTAAATATATTTAGTGTGATTCCTTGCTTTATTGTCTGAAATGTGTTTTCGTCATGATGAGTATGTGTGTGTGGACGCTGTATCATTCTGCTATATTGTGTACCTACATGGCCGGTGTTGTAGTTTAAGTGGCGACCATTTTGACTGGCGACGAACTCTCGCTAGCGTGGCTTGTTGCTACAGCAACGCGTTGTGCGTTTCCAAACAAACGTGTGTGTGTGTTAGTAAAAAAAAAAAACATAATAAATGTCTATGCTATACAAACTACAACACATGGCTTTGGAAAACGTGTATAAAATATAATTTTAGTGATTTTTTATCATTACGTTAAGTAATAAAATAGTAATAACTTTCAGTTTTTAAGAGGAATTAACTTTTATTCTGAATGAAAGGGGAAATAAAGGTCCCATGTAAACGTGGGCCAAAGTCCTTTCTGTCTCCATAGGGAAACACTGGAGGCAAATATGACTCTCAGTCCCATTGGTGTGTGAATGTGAGTGTGAATGAGCTGATATGTAAAGCGCCTAAGGACTACTTCAAGTCCATTTACCATTTATCATCGCATTATTGGTTTAGCAATGTAAAAAAAAAATAGCAACATACCAATAGGGTGTATTTTTTATTATGGAATTATGTAAAAACAAAAGTAAGCTTCACACTTAAAATGAACAGTTGTCCATTTTTTGTCGACATTATGAAGCAATGTATCATTCTGTCTTGTGACATGTTTGAACATCTGTGTTTGCCCCAGCCTACATCACAGTGGAATGTTAACTTTTTTTCCCCCCCTCACATTTTTAGCGCAATCGTACAACTGCAGAAGAGTGTCGACAACATAAATAATAAGTTTGATGACGTGATGGAGAGGCTGGAAAGAATCGAGGCTAATCCTACCTCATCCACCACCACAACAAAAATCCCACCAGAGTTGACGGTATGTAGTTTTCTATCATCAATTATACTTATACTTCCATTGATTTCATCAATGGAGACTGGCCTATAATTTGCTAATTTTCACTGTATTTATATCCCGACAGGCATTGGTCCGTCATACATATCGAAGCCTCACAGACCTGCAATGGCAGTTCCAGCCAGAGAACAAGTATGTTTTGTGTTTTTGTCTCTTTTCCTCTGAATTGCCACTGTTTGTGAAAATTACAAAATAGTACTTTTTTTTTTGTTTGTTTTTAACATGTTTTGCTGAATTAATTAATACCCCCCCAACAGATTTCGTTCTAATCAAAATGAAAAGGTTACCCAGGCTGTGATAGGGGCCATTAAAGATGCTGAGCCACACTGGGGGCATAAGCCAAGTTAGAAGTAAGTCTGATCTAGTTAATCTGGGGACCTAATAGGCAATTGTCTGCTAATGTTCAAGTGATCACTATCCTTTTGAGATGCCTTAAAATAATACATTTAGAGTTCATGACATAGTATTTGTGTTGTAATTTTCATTCACTAGGAGCCTGCAACAGAGTTTTTGAGTCCTACAAGGCCAGCAACAAGCAGGACCTGAAGGGGACAAAGGAGGATATAAAGAGGAGGAAGACTCTCACGAGCAGGAGAGATCGAGTGAGTTATTGCTAGGGCTGTAGTCAACCAAGGAAATGGTTGGTCGACCAAGGCACATGTAGTGATTAGCCAACTTATATTTACTTTTTAATTGTATCTTACTCATTATTTGACAATACAATTTTTTTTGACATACATTTTTGTTTAATTATAGATTTCTGTTTTATTAGTATGTATTTTGTTTCCTCACAGTACAACTTATATCTTCCTTTTAATTGTATCTTATTTTATTTTTGACATACATTTTTGTTTAATTAGGTTTTTTTTTATTTTTATTGATAAGTATTTATTTTGTTTCCTCACAGGAGTTAAAAACTAATATTTTCTGGGGGGAAAAATATTTCTTAATTTTGGCTCATGTGTGTTTTACTTTCGTAAATTAAATTAAATTACAATGCGATGTCGATATGTTTGGATACGATGTTTGTCGATAGCACAGAGTCTGCCACGATACGATTCAATTTGATTCACAAGCCTGCAATCGATATGTGAAATCATATGCCCATCTCACACAATCATTTACATGTATATCAACTCCCAAAAAACAACTGAAATATAATTGACCATTTTATTCTAAGATCTTTCAGGTATGGGGGCGGGGCGTCCGCCGGTACATACATAGACTGTAGAAAAAACATATATAGGTGAAATGCTCACCTTCGTGGGCTTGTCTGTTTACATGTCAATCACAGCAGAGAGCTTCTTGGAGGCCCGGCATTTTCAGCTCAGTGCTGCGTTAAATTCGTCATCAAAGTAGGAACGCATCATCAAATTGGAGCGAGGTGTTTGGGCTCGCCCTGCAGTAAGAAAGGAGCAAATCACCCTCTAAGTAACAATTGAGGGAATCCATGAAAAAATGTTTAGTGTTAGACTTTGAATTGTGTGTAAAAAGTATCTAGTAGTTTTATTTAAATTACTACGGTGCAATATGTTTTTAATATTACAAAAATATGGCAGTTGATTTCACTGTAACAAACTAACCAGATGGGGAAAAAGTGTCACTGGCATTATTATTAATAATATTATTATTTTAACATTCACATATTAATGATACCACACTGTATAAAAACTAAGTATAAAAATGAATTTTAAGGGGCATATGAAACAAAAATAACCACATGGTTTATTTGTTTTGATTTGGTTTTAAAATGGAATAACCAAAGAACGAAGGGTACACAGATAATAATGCTACATACTGTATATGGTTTTGATTTTAAAAAAATCTTCTTTAATATTAAATAAATATCTGAAGTAGACTTCCAGACACTTGTTATTCAGTAGTCCTGTTTATCTACATGAACAGATGCTGTTTTTTGGGGGGAGTTAGTATAAATCAACAAATTTACAAGCACGGACCGAATACTGAAAGTATCAGATCTCAGTTTGCGTGTCTGTGCACTCACGTGCGTATTTTCACTCTATGCAGAGTTGTCCCTGCCAATCTCCTTTACGAATCTAAGTTAATTAAACCCTACCTTTTGTAGATTTTGACTATTTTGTACTTCTGTGAGAACGGAAGGATATAGAATTAGATGTTCTCTGACTACTCAGGGAGAAAGGGTGACATATACAACATGTTTTGTTGATTGCTTTGAAAGGCTAACCTCTTCCAATCTGTCACACAGCTCTTCAAGAAACGGGTCAAAGTGGGGCAGAGGATCCTTTCTCCAGAGGACTGGGTGTATCTCTGTGGGGCCGATGCCAACTTCATCAGCGACGAGGACAGTGACGAGGACAAAACTAGTTACAAATTTGCCTCACCAAAGTGGCGAGCAGCACGGCTCTCAGGAATAATGAAAACCTGCCAGAAAGCACTGGACAGTAATAGAAAAAAGGCTATCGATCCAAGATCCAATCGCACACGTAAAGACACTGGACACTTTTCAAAAAGCCCCCCCCCCACTTCAGATCAAAAATCTATCTATCTGCATGTGAGTGAGGAGGATGAAGACTGAGATGGAGATGTTTTATTGTTTCTGTGTGGTGTGGTGTGTGTGTGTGTTTTTTTCTTCTTTTCTTTTCTTACTTTGTTCTAGAGACCTATTTAAACTGTTCCTAACTCTTTCTAATTTATTTTTTTGATAGAATAAAAAGTTATGTGCACTAAGTGATTTTTGTTTTTAATATTTATCTTGATTGTCTCTATCTTCAAAGTAGATCAGCCATTTATGATGAGACAATTGGTGTAGAGAGAAAAAGGATCAAGTGAACCAAGTATAGTTAGGGACACTGCACTTAACTGTCCTGGGTATGGTGAGTCACCCTATGGGCCATGAATTGTATACTGAATTTTGCAGACTGCTGAAATAATTTGTTGGACTTCAGATATGACCGGGGAGAGTATCGGTGCAGTATTCGGAATCAAAATACTAGTGGTGTTCGGATTTCAGATATGACCGGGGAGAGTATCGGTGCAGTATTCGGAATCAAAATACTAGTGGTGTTCGGATTTCAGATATGACCGGGGAGAGTATCGGTGCAGTATTCGGAATCAAAATACTAGTGGTGTTCGGATTTCAGATATGACCGGGGAGAGTATCGGTGCAGTATTCGGAATCAAAATACTAGTGGTGTTCGGATTTCAGATATGACCGGGGAGAGTATCGGTGCAGTATTCGGAATCAAAATACTAGTGGTGTTCGGACTTCAGATATGACCGGGGAGAGTATCGGTGCAGTATTCGGAATCAAAATACTAGTCGTGTTCGGACTTCAGATATGACCGGGGAGAGTATCGGTGCAGTATTCGGAATCAAAATACTAGTGGTGTTCGGACTTCAGATATGACCGGGGAGAGTATCGGTGCAGTATTCGGAATCAAAATACTAGTGGTGTTCGGATTTCAGATATGACCGGGGAGAGTATCGGTGCAGTATTCGGAATCAAAATACTAGTGGTGTTCGGACTTCAGATATGACCGGGGAGAGTATCGGTGCAGTATTCGGAATCAAAATACTAGTGGTGTTCGGACTTCAGATATGACCGGGGAGAGTGTCGGTGCAGTATTCGGAATCAAAATACTAGTGGTGTTCGGACTTCAGATATGACCGGGGAGAGTGTCGGTGCAGTATTCGGAATCAAAATACTAGTGGTGTTCGGATTTCAGATATGACCGCGGAGAGTGTCGGTGCAGTATTCGGAATCAAAATACTAGTGGTGTTCGGACTTCAGATATGACCGGGGAGAGTGTCGGTGCAGTATTCGGAATCAAAATACTAGTGGTGTTCGGATTTCAGATATGACCGCGGAGAGTGTCGGTGCAGTATTCGGAATCAAAATACTAGTGGTGTTCGGACTTCAGATATGACCGGGGAGAGTGTCGGTGCAGTATTCGGAATCCAAATACTAGTGGTGTTCGGATTTCAGATATGACCGCGGAGAGTGTCGGTGCAGTATTCGGAATCAAAATACTAGTGGTGTTCGGATTTCAGATATGACCGCGGAGAGTATCGGTGCAGTATTCGGAATCAAAATACTAGTGGTGTTCGGACTTCAGATATGACCGGGGAGAGTATCGGTGCAGTATTCGGAATCAAAATACTAGTGGTGTTCGGACTTCGGATATGACCGGGGAGAGTATCCGGGAAGAATTGAACTCTGGGATATGGCAAGTATAAAAGTGTTCCCATATCCGGAGTTTGACATGCTCCGAACATGACATCGACTTCAACTGCTGTTCGGAGAGTATCCCAGGTGGATATCACCGTATTTGACTCATATCTTGGAATATTCGGGGCTCGATTCTTGGGCTTTTTGCGCAGTGACTGTTCGGTCATAATCTTCAATTAGACCAGACAGTAGTTGAAGAACTTACATCTACTCTGTGTACATCTAATCCTGTATACAAGTCAATTGGTAAGGGCTGTCCTTTGGCAACATCATTTAAGCGCAAGAAGTACTACAGAGACAATTTTAAAGTAGTTGAACCAATAGAATATATTTTGGACCACAAAGATAAAAGAACATTACATTATGTTCCACTACTAAAGTTCTTGCAAGAGCTCTTCACAACTGGTCAAATTCTAAATAGAGCTTTAGATAGCCACCTTGTGTCCGAGGTTAATGTTAATGAGGGCAAATATAAGTCTTTTCGAGACGGCTTGTTTTTTAAAAACAACCTTTTTTTGTCAGGGGGTGAGTTGCGAGTTTTGCTAAATTTATATATTGATGATTTTGAGATTTGCAATCCACTTGGCACGTCTCGTAAAAAACACAAGATCTGTTCCATTTATTGGAATTTCAGTAACTTGCCGCCAGGTTGCCATTCTTCATTGTCATCTATTTATTTAACCTTACTTTGTAGGTCTGATGACGTGAAAAAGTATGGTTATGAGAAGGTCTTAGAGCCCTTATTAAGGGATCTAGTCATTTTAGAAAATCAAGGCATTTTCATTGAACAGCTTGGAGACTTTGTTAAAGGAACAATCCAGTGTGTAGTGGCAGACAACTTAGGCGCGCATGGAATTGCTGGTTTTATTGAAAGTTTCTCAGCTCAATACATGTGCCGGTTTTGTCATGCACAGAGGTCTGAAATTCAGGAGAAAGAAGTGAGTTCAGGTGCGTTTACTCTCCGCAGCAAGGACATACATGAAATGCATGTCAGATCAGCTCTGGACAGTGCACAATCGTGCCATGGTGTAAAAAGGAAGTGTGTTTTGTCTGCACACCTCTCTCATTTCAACGTCTGCACTGGCTACCCCCCTGATGTTGCACATGACCTTATTGAAGGCATAGTGCCATTTGAGTTGGCACACTGCCTCAACTTGTTGATCACAAAAAAATATTTCACACTTGAGAGTCTTAATGAGTCCATTCAGAATTTCCCCTTCAAGTGGACAGACAAGAGTAATTGTCCTCACACCATTCCTCGGACATTCATGTCGAACAAAAGTATTGGAGGAAATGCCCATGAAAATTGGAGCCTTTTGCGGTTTCTTCCATTTTTCATTGGACAGCGAGTGCCTCTCGTAAAGATCTTGTTGAACTAGCTGTAGCACCAGAACACACAACACAATCCATTGCTTTCCTTGAAGCAAAGATTTGTGATCACAGATACCGGCTAAAAGAGGTCTTTCCAGCAATGAGGCTTTTGCCTAAACATCATTTTGTGGAACATTACCCACAGATGATCAGATTTTTTGGTCAACTTGTTGGATTGTGGACGTTACGATTTGAGGCAAAACACAGTTTTTTTAAGAAGGTTGTGCGCCATACACACTGCTTTAAAAACATACTTTTGTCCCTGGCAGTGAAACATCAGTTCATGATGGCATATCACTTGGAGTCAGCCACAACTGGAGAGTCTGGCCTCACTGTCTCAACTGTGTCAACTGTCTCTGTAGACATTTTGCATCAGGATGTGCAGAGAGTTCTGCATCTAAAATACCCTGATATCCCTCACATTCAGCTCACAAAGAATGCATCTGTTAATGGTGTTAACTACAGGGAAGGTATGATTGTTGTTCATGGCTCAATTGGTGGTCTGCCAGAGTTTGCAGAGGTTATCCAGATGATTGTAGTGGACAACAGACTATGCTTTATTGTGAAGGAACTTAGTGCTTGGTATAGGGAGCATTTTAGGGCTTTTGAGTTATGTCCTACATCACAAGTCTGCCTAGTCCAACTTGGTGCCTTAGTAGACCAGTACCCCTTGGCAGACTACAGGATCGGAGGCCAACGAATGGTGACACTCAAAAGATTCATAAACATACAAGGTTTGATTATGGTAATTTGTATGTTGTTCATGTGTTTAATGGATTGATCAACTAATCAATTAGTTGGTCAATAAACATGGTAACAAGAGGGATGCCTCACATTTCTTAAGAGCATACATTTTTTTATATATATATATATATATATATATATATATTCTCACAGCAATGGAAAACAGAGAATCTTCTTTAGGAATGATGTATCCAGTGCTCTGATACTTCTACTAACTTACCCTCATGTTGCCATCAATAATAAAAATGTTCATGTTATGGACAACACATTAGAAATGTAAACCACAAATGAATGTTTAAGTTGTTCCTGTTACACTATCATGTTCAAAGAAAGAACTACCACACAAACTAAGTAAAGACAAACAAAACAACTGGTACAATTCAGTGTTTTGTTTTTCTAACAATTATAGTCATTAATTACAGGTAAGTTACTGTGTGGCAGTGTCTTTCTATGCTACTTGGTTCACCATATAAAGTAGCTATTAGGGATGCCCTGATTTTTTTTGTGCAGCCTATGCCAGTCATGTATGACTTCTGTTATAGAGGGTGGATTAACAGTTTGTCAGACTACATATATTTTAATATATAACCTAAAAGTAATTTTACTGACTGGACCTTGTTAAGTAAGCTCAATAGCTTTTACTCTGCTGGTTCCAACATGAATTTTATCTGTGGATAACAATTTTTTATTTAATGACATTATAATGTTTGGGGGATTTTACCACAGCTGCATTGGTTTTGGATGACAGACCAGCAGCTGCAGCAGTAGCTGACGAATTGACAAAGTTTTCAAGCCAAAAGTCAAAGGTGCTGATTTTTAGTTTAATTTAAAACACAATGCTGATGTACTTAATACTACTTTTAGTCTAATCTCATACATAATGCTTCTCTCAGCCGCAGACACCAGACTATTAAGCAAAGGTTATTGGATAAGTGACTGTAAGCATTTTTTTATGCTGATTGGCTGAGCGATCAATCAGGGTATCTCTAGTAGGTATACAATACTTCATTAATGACAGTACACAATTTTAAGTTATTGTGTTTTTGTTTTGTCTCAATATGTAGATTGAAGAATGGCACATCCAAAATTGAGAGTCATTGTAGAGGACAATGACTAGATCTCCCTTCAGGAATGCCAGAAACTTTGACAGAGTTACACAACACAATCCGCGAAGCATTTGGAGTTGAACAAGATTTTAACATTCAGTTTATGGATCCTGACTTCAACAAAGATTTTATGAACATTACCACAGTACAAGACCTTCAGGACAGGGGGACTATCAAGCTGGTGTACATGCAAAATGTTGTGGGTGTGAGTCCAGTTTCTTCACTGAGGAGTACCCCCAGCACTTCTTCGTCATCTGAAACACTAGTAAGCAGCCAAAGCTCTCCTTGTGCGTCCTCAATCCATGCATCATCAACAGACTCTGACAGCACCATCATCCTGAAACATTCAGACAGTGAACTAAGAGAACGTGCATGGCCACGGAACTTCCCTATTCCTCGCTTTTCTTACAATGTTGAAATGCAACTTCAGCAGGGAAATGAGAGCTTCAGAGACACTGGAAATCAACTGAAGATTGCTCCTGGACTTAAGTCTGAAATCTTAGAGAAACTAGCAGAGGAGATCTTCCTGTATACAGCATATCCACAAAACTATCAAATCGATGATGTAGCAGGGGCACTCATCAAGAAATTTCCTTGTCTGAAGGAACAGTCAGCAACTGGTTACTATTCATGGATGATTAGCTTAAAGTATAAAATGGCCAATTACAGGACAAAGATGAGAATAATTGGCTGCCCCGAAGTGACTGTAAATGCCTTAAAAAACAAATCCAGTGATGAATGCCTTCCAGCAAAAAATGTAAAGAAGCCTAAAAAGGCTGAAGTCAACTTCTTTCCTTCACACCCTGCTGGCGAAACAGATGAAAGCCTTGAAAAGGTTCGACTAGAGCTGCTGGTTGATATCAGACAACGAAACACTGCATCACGTGTCAGAGAGAAGATGTCAAAAACTTTCTCCTACAGAAGAAAAGAAGTGGTGCAGGAAAAGCCAACTGCTGGAGAGGTCAAAACCAGGTGGCCTGCTCTTTTCCACATCAGTGAGGTAGGCATTTACTGCACATCACTTAATTTGTGTCTACTTTAGAGCAGAACCTCCTAAATTAACATCTTATTTACTATACCCTGCCCCTTGATGCAAAGAAAAATACTTACATTTTGGGAAAGTCTTTCTCTTTCTTTCACTGTATCATGTTTATGTAGCATACATGAGCTTGATCAGAACCCCTGCCTGCTTTGGCTGATTTGATTTAGATTGCTTACCCTACCCTTAGTTTATCGGACAATGTTTGAAAACACTGAACACAAACATTCATGCTATCAAAAATTGGCTTGTTTAATGAGGAAGTCAATATAAGAATGGATTTTACAATATTACAATAGCTGAAATATATTATCACACTGATAACTGAAGACAACATTGCTGTTTGTCCTATCTTCATTTTTTGTTTTACAGTTAAATGCTGAATTCCAGAGAATAACAACATTACCTCTCGAAACAACATTTATGGCCCAGTTGGATAAGCACCTACCCCAGCTGAAATCTGTTTTTCAGAAAAAGGGAGCTCAGGTTGGCCAGAAACTTGCCCAACATCTGGAAGTCTTGCAAGAGGTAAATATGTGAACACAATTTTGGAATATCAATAGTCTTATACACTAAAGGATGAAAGGGAGGTGACGTGGCCCTTCATCTTTGAAACTTGAGAATCTGAAAAAAGGGGGCATCCCTAATACATTTTTCAAGTCACATGTATTTATTTTTTTAAGCCAACATGGGTTGTGAATATGTAACGTGTACACTGTACATTATCTGGAGGTATAGATGCATCAAGAAGAATTTTAATAATTTCAGCCTAATCTTTTCATTCAGGAGACAAGTGACATCAATCTGAGAAGAGAAGCAGTCCTCAAGGGACTTTGCATATACCTTGGAGAAGATGATGCTCATCTGATAAAGGAGTATATGGTGAGGTATTGTTTTTGCATTTGCCTGTCATGTCTGTCTTGTGTCCTCACATGTCTTTTAGCTATTATTATATTATATTATAGCTATAATATAATATATATTATATAATATATATTATATAATATTATATTATTATATATAACTATTATCTCAACTACATTAAACGTCAACAGCACGACAGTGGCAGCTGTAGCTAAAGGCACAGAGCTGAACAACAGAATTTAATCTCTGAGGGACCAGTGCCAGATGATGTGTGCTCAACAAACTTAAAGCAGCAACTGCGCAGTAAATAAAGATTAGACCGCATACTTGGCTATACCTGTTTGCTAAAAGTAAACCAGGGAAATTAATTTTATTTAATTTAAAAAAAATGGCTCATCCCATTGAACTTTAGTGTTATCATTATTCGTAGTAGTAAGTATATACACCTATGTTAGGTTGGAAGCATGTGTATGTGAAAATCCTTACTTTTGACCATTTCCTATGCGTCAAGTTTTTTTTTTTTCAAGGTTCGTCATAACCTTACAATGACATTAAAGAAAATATTTCAGTCTGTTTTACAGAATTACACTGTTTCAGGGCAGTGTAGGAAACATGCAGTTTCTGTTCAGCTGTTTCGCTCTTTCTACTACATTTTTGCCAAGTTTAGTTACCGATCTTGCTCACTGGTGTGAAGTCAGCCTAACGCAGTAATTGTATAAGGGGAGGCGGCTTCACTGGCAGTAATAACGGCATGTATGTGCCAAAGCCTCAGTCAGATAATAGCGCCATCTTTTGGGTAAGATACTATACCACAACTAAATAGCAGTGTATAGGAAACAAATAAATCTATTTATATTATGCTTTGTGTGGGTCACTGACAATAAAGGTAAAAGCACAACCTAATATAGGTAACATAAGGCCAACTGCGCAATAGTTAAATCAAAGAGAAACTTTTCCTGACAAATGTAAAGCCTTTTATTTATGCCCAGTCATAATAAATGTTTTCTTTTGTTTACTTTTTCTCAAAATATACAGGACATCGAAGGAGATGACATCCTGAAAGACATAAAGAAATCTCCTATGGGCATTTATGTCATCAACAAGGAGGGAGGACGGCCGAGACATTTTGATGACATTGGCATTCATGTTGAGAGAGAAATTCTTCTAGACAACATTGGATCTGAAGCTCAAGCCTGCGCAATGATGCTTGGAGTCATTTATGCTCTAAACATGACTTACCCAAAAGAGCTAAGATACTACTACGAGTTCATCCAGAAGGTACTGATGCAGATGGAAAGGGGAAAGCTGTCACCCAGAGTTCTTGGACTACGGAACAAAATGATTGCTGGAGGACTGTAGGAGTGCTAAAGCCACACTCTACATGTAATGCACAGTACATGTTTTTTGGGTCGGGGGGTCAAGAGAACATTCACTCTGAAGTCAAATGCATCGCTAAATGTTGGATGTTAAAAATAAATATTCCTGGACTGTTATTCGGATGTGAGAGGACAGGATCCTCTTATAATGTTCAATGTTAACAACAAATATTGCAGGACTGTCTTTTAATTTGGTTGTGAAATAACACATGTTGAGGTCCAATACATCTAAATGTTGAACATGATGTTAAACACAAATATGCCCATGAGAACATTTGCAAACTAGTCCTAGCATCTGTTTAAAAAGTTTGGTGTTGACCCCCATTAAGGGAACGTTCACTTATACATATCCAGAATATGTTTCAGTTTAGAAACAACTAAATCAGTAAGAGCATGTTCATTTCAGAGGAACAGATCAAAGAAAACCCTTTCTGTTGGACAGCCACACACCCGGATTGTTAATTTTGTTATTAAAGATGCATTATGTCCTGTATTGAAGGATTGCAAACAGCTCAAAAGAGACCGGAAGAAAAGAACAAAGGAGCCTGTTCTTTTATTACACTGAAGAAACTAAGTAGAAGCTTGTTGTCGTTCATTTATATTTGAGTGAGACTATACAGTCTGGTCAATTTAGAATTTCTTTTGTCTCTTTTTTTTTGTGTTAATCCAGCTTTTTTTTAAATTTTATTTATACTTAGTTATGCTTACTTATTGCTCTTTTTGTGGCATTTTTGGGTCATGACAGAATCACAATATAGTGTCTACTGTCCTCCATTGTGGTCTAAGTTCATGTTTGGTATGAAAACTGATACTTTCTTTTTTATATATTCAAAAGGTTATGTGCTGCATTGTATGTTCATGCAGTGAGCATTTAATTCAGTGTGCCTGCAATGGCTGATTAATGTGGAAATGTTGATGCATATACATTTCATGTAATAAATACAAAATAATTGATTACATTTGGCTTGCTTTATTGAATCAAAGTAAAGACAATATTCTTAACATTTTTAAGTAGATTGAATTAAATTTTATTATGTTTAAATTAAATAATTTAATTGACCTGAATCTACAAAAACAAATTATTAAAAGTAGTTAAGGGAACATAATTTATTTTAGTTCACTGAACATAATTTTAGTTGGACATTTGAGTTGGAAAAGCTTAAACTAATTGAGCTAAAACTACATATTTAATTTATCTGAAATACATTAAAAACATTGAGTTGAATTAATTTAAAAAATACATCTGGATTTAGACAAATTTGTTTCGTGCAACTGCTAAAATTAATAAAATTAAGTTCATTCAACTGAACATTTTTTTCAGTGTAGATGAGTTCATTGATTTTACCTTAGGAGTGGATTGTCCTGTTAAATAACACTGTATTTATTATAAAATGTGCTACTGTATAGAAAGTACAGATGTTTGTTTATTTTGCTGATATCAAATATTGTTCATTTCCAATTTCTTTAGTAATGGAAAAAGTCATGTTGATTAATCAATTCATTATTTTTAATTTATTTATGTATTAAAATTAATATCATTCATATATTTTCCATTTTCATTTTTATTCTGTTGTCTTAAACAACAACACATGTTGGATTTTTTCTATTTCTGTGGAAAAACTAATACCGATAAAGACCAATAATATCTGAGGTCTGATAATATGGCCCATCTCTAATAGAAAGCATATATTCTATTCTGATGTAAATGTTTTAAGAACAGGTCAGATATCATTGGGGTTTTTTTTTCTGTTTTTATTATGCTGTCTTAAACAACAGCACATACAGTATTTATTCAATATCTGTTGAAAATCCAATATAACATTTGATAATATAGCCCATCCCTAATAGAAAGCATATATTCTATGAACAGGTCTGATCTCCTGTTAGATTCCTGAGCAGATACCTCTCATGTTGCCCAGGTATAGCAGAGACATGATGGAACTCCCAGCTGTTAGCATGACCAGAATAGGAATGGCTAAATAACAATCATACATTTTATCTTCACTGAAGATGAAAGGACCAAAGATGTAAACCATCACAGGAGGAAGGTAAACAACAACGGTCACTATCATGCTGTTGGTGATGATCTGCAGAGCCTTCTTCTTCATTGGGTGGAGACCCGTCCTTCCACTGTGAGACTTCCTCATCGTCCACAGTACTGAGGAGTTACAGATGATGAGGACAGGGAGAGCTATGACATACATAAACATGGCCCAGGGACTGTGGTTCAGCTCATCTATGACTGTGGAAATGGTTCCTTTAGCTAAAGTGATGGCCCACAATGCAGCAGCCACGTACAGTTGGACTCCTGTGGTAGGGCTTTTCCACCGGGCAGGAGCCGGAGCTAACTTGGTGCTATGGCTCCGGGCCATTCAGATTCCACCAACAGAGCTCCAGCTCTCGGAGCCAAAAACCGGGGCTACGCTGGCCCCACATAGCTTCTGGTCTACAGGCCAGCTCTGAAGTGGGCGGGAGGAAGGGACCCTCCGAAGGCGGGGCTATAAATGTCTTGCAAGAAACGAAGGTCAGCCATTTTCTTTCGACTCGACTGGAGTTCATACCGCGTGATACCCAGAAAGGCCGAAATGGATAGTAAACATCTTAAGCAGCAATGGTCCGAGGTGGAAACACAGTGCTTTGTGACGCTGTGAAGTAACGAGGAGGTACAGGAGAAGCTCAACTCTGCCTCGCGGAACAAGCCGATATTTGAGGGTCTGCTGAGGGAGATGGCAGCTGCCGGGTACACCCGGACAGTCGACCAACTTTTAAATAAGTTGAAGAAACTCAAAAAGGACTCCCGTGACCAGAAGCGAGAGCTTGGGTGCAGCGGCAGTGGAAGGGATGTCAGCCCACATTTAGAAATGTTGAATGCTGTGCTTGGGGACCGCCCGGCCAACACGTCGTCCGGGGCACTGTGCTCGGCTGTGCTCGAGGAAACGGCAACAGAACCCGGTAAGTTTCAAAGCTGTTAGCTAGTTGTGAGAATGTTTATTATTACATTCCCTCAAGTTGTGAACGTGACGTCAGCTATAATGGTGCTAACCATGGTGTGGTTGCCAGCTGAACAGTAATGCCCAAACAATTTGGTAAACAACGTTCTATGTTCTTTTCAGATGTGTCCTCTGTGCACATGGAGTGTTCCACGCCTTGGGCAGAATCTCCGGGACTGTCCTGCAGTTCGCCGCAGCGGTCGTGCAGTACGCCCCTCCCCAGCCCCTCTGCTAGCTCGTCAATAGCTTTGTCAGCGGCTGCCATGGGTAAGATACTATGTAAACAAACTAACAATGCTGTATTTGAACTCATCCTGAAATCTACTGGTAATGACTAACAGTAATGTCTTACTTGTTTATGTCTATTGTGTTCTGTCTGCATGGACCTATCACTATGTGTCTGAAATAAAGTATTGATGATGATGGTTTCCCATATGCTTTTTGTTTAGGTAAGAGGAAGAGGGACTCGATTGGGGAAGTCCTCCAATACATGGAGAAGTCTGACGAGGTGTTTCTGTTGGAAGGCAGGGAGGACCGTCAACTCTCAAAGGTGATTCTGGAGAGCCTAACGAACATGGACGCCCACGGAGCAAACATGATAGCTCCTGATGGAGGAGCAGGGGAAGAAGAAATGTGCTTTTCCCCCTGAGAACATGTACATACTGTATAATATTGTAAATAAAAGTTTGTTTGAAGTGATGTGAGTTTTCTCTCTAATTTCAAAGGACATTTTTCATATTTAGTTTTACTAGTCTTCTTCTTCACATGTAGAAAATGCAGTTACTTACAAGTCATATGTGTAGTTTTCAAACCGTTGTTGAATATTACCAATTCTCACAATATAATGTAAAATATAGAAACAGTAGTTTAGTAAATATTAACTTAAAATGCGTACATATGTCATTACTACCACTCCTTCCTTGTGAATGATATGGTTTTATTAATTTTGCTGTGATCACATTGACCCACATATGGTAAATTGTGTCTAGGTCTGCATCAGCTGGATTATATTTAGAATTTCTTTAAACCCGACATTCAAAGTGTTCCGTACTTTACATTCACAGATGTATATTATAGTAATAATATATGTACATACCGATCAGTTAAAAATGTAGTTGTAGCTTACAGTACAATCACAAATCTATGGTAACCAGATTTTCTTTCTCAGAAATTAGTTTTAGATCTTGTTATACTGTCACATATACAACTAAACAATATGCACCAGCTCAGATATATTGTCACTATTGTTTTTTATATGTATATAATGTTATTGCTCTTACTTTTTTATTCTGTCACTCTTTAATTCCTGTACTCTAATCTTTAAGGCCCTGATGGAAAGCTTAAATGTTTGTTACAACATATAGCAAATGTAATTTTAGTGTCTTTGCATTTTATTTGTGGACATTTCAGGCGGTGAAGGTCCCAACCCGTTTGTTGAATAAAACAGTATTGGATTGTCATTTTAAATGTATTGAAAAACAGACATTAGCCTTTATTATTATTTTTTAATTCAGATGAACAAGACAATTACATTCATGGAAATACACACATATCAATTTCTTTGGTTCCCAAAGCTGTACACATAACATTTCCAGCCACATCACAAACCAATTGGGTTATTCTGCTTGATTGAAATACTGTATCAAGGCTGCCCTGATGTCAGCCCTCTCTGCATTGTTAGTGTCGGGCAGTGGTTGGACGGGAGGCTGATTGTGTTCCAATCCGGCAGTCCGCCCCTCAATGAAGTTGTCCCCATGCTCTTCACATATGTTATGGAGAACACAGCAGGCCATCGCCACCTTCTTGCTCAGCTCTAGCTTACAGAGTTTGGGGACAACATTTCTTTTTAGGAGACACCTACAGCGACCTTTTAGTCTCCCAAAAGCCATTTCAACCACAGATCGAGCACTGCTCAGTCTGTAGTTGTACGTGTGCTGCTCAGGGGTCAGTCTGCCTGTGTCTGAAAATGGTTTCATGAGCCAGTTCTGTATTGGGTATGCTGGGTCACCAATAAGGTAATCTGATCTCAACTGTCTGCATGTTTCAAACTGTAGGCTTCAAACTAATAATAAACTGGAATATTAGCATTTCCTGAAATTCAAGTGAGGATGCATAGCTGAGACACCCCCCCACCCACACACACACACACACACACATATCAAAGAACGCAGAATCTGTCACGCCATCCACCAATCAGGAGCCAGCAGAAGGAATATCAGTGTGAATTTCACTGTGACATCATCACACACTGCTGATGACATCATCAGGAGCTGGTCGCACATCAAAGGACTCAGCAGCACATTGAGAATTATTTAATGAGGGACGACCTTCTGAGAGAGACACAATAACCCACAAACTCCTTGGACTCAGTGAATTTACTTTATCTCTGTCACTCTGACAACAGTTATATTTTTGATCTAATGATAGAAGTGCATCAGTTCAATGTAAAGAGTCTGGAACAAACATGCTTTGAAGCTCTGAAGGATCATCTCTGTCCAGAAAAATGCATTGGGCTGTGGCAGTTTACTAAAGTCTGGTATATTCCCATTTTGTTTCAACTGAAGTATGAGGCCTTTCACTTTATCTGTGAGAATTTTGAGGAGGTTTCACTCTGTGAAGAGTTTTTGCAGCTTGCGGTGCAGGAGCTGGCTGATATCCTGGGTCAGGATGACCTTACTGTGACCCAGGAGAGCACAGTTTATCAAAGTGTTTTAAGATGGATAAACCACATGCCTGAGGAACGACAGGGAGCCATTTCTACTCTGTTACCAAAGGTACGACTGGGTCTGATGGACAAAAGTTACATCACAGACAATGTGCGTAACAATGATGTGGTAAAAACATACCCTGAGTCCCACCTCTTGGTCTCTGATACCCTTAAAGTCATGTCTCAACCTTCATTACTCTGCTCTGAGTCTGGGATCAACAACACCTTGTTTCGCTGTCGCTTGCCAAACGCCGTCTTAATGATGGTTAGAATATTTTCTAAGACTATAGAGGCCTTTGACTACAGAACTAACAGCTGGATCACAGTTCACACTCATCCCAGTCTGGAAGATTCCATGACTCACTTACTATTCTACAGCACTGTCTTCCTTGGTAGATGCTTCTACATTGTGGGTGGTGGTTTAAGTTGGACCGGCCCCTGTAACAGAGTGTGGAGGTATAACCTAGTCACACACACTTGGCAGGAGATGTCACCAATGCAGGAGCCACGGTACTTAATGAGTGTTACTGAGCTAAAGGGATACATCTACGCTATGGGAGGCTACAGGGATGATGATGGTACCTTACTCAGAACTGCTGAACGCTACCAGCCCAACATCAACCAGTGGACGTTCATTGCATCAATGAATGAAGGGAGGGAAGATGCCAGCTGCTCCACACTGAACAACAAGATTTACATATGCGGAGGATGGAGTAACGATAGAGTACTGAATACTGCTGAGTATTACAACCCAGACACCAACCAGTGGACACTGATCACTCCCATGGGAACACCTCGGTGTGACCTTGGGGTCGTTGCATATATGAGCCACATTTTTGCAGTTGGAGGAAGCGATGGGTTCAGAGATCTGAGTTCTGCTGAGGCTTATGACCCAGTGACCAACACCTGGTACGATGTCCCTGAAATGGTCCACACACACAGTTACTTTGACATTGCAGTGATGAACAAGCAGATATTTGTTGTTTCTTGTAGCACAGGAAACAGAATTGTTGAGTGCTATGACTACACTACAAATACTTGGTCTGTGGTATTTTCTGGCATGAACCACAGCGAGTATGATTGGGTGAGATGCTGTGTGATTTCTAGACTTCCCAACATGGCTGAGTACTGTTCACCTCGTGAACCCATCATACCCAGGACACAGGTCTAAAAAAAGTCTAAACTAGATACTGAGACAGAGCAAATGTTATTTTCCATGATCCTAACTGGGAGTGTAACCTGCTCTGACCAGGTCTGTGTGTATCAATAAAAGTGTTTAAAGACATTAGAAGAACTAATGTGTGAATAAATGAATCAGTTCATGTCTCAGCTCAGATGGGATGGTTTTAATCAGCCTGAGTTGATGTAATCTAGAAAAAAAATACAAAATTTTAGTGGTGACAACATATAGCAGATGTGTAGATGTACTGAATTTAATTATAATTAATGTAGTGGTTAGCACATATTTATTTCATATATCAAGACAAAACAATGCAATTCTGTGACACAACAAACCATTGAAAAAAATAAAACCTAATTTAACATTTAGAATAATGCACTGTAATACAATATAACACTTACAGGTATAGTGTAATTGTCTCGAGGGAACAATAACAACAATGGTGCAAAATCCAAAAGCATTTGTAATATTAATATTCAATTAAGAGAAAACATGTACATTAATTATAAAGGGTGTGTTTAATGTTTATTGTACCTTTTAAATTATTAATAAAAATAAAAATTGGGGGTTGCAATTTGGCGATGCAGCTCATCCATTGCCTTGGACACAATTCTGTTCAGTTATTACCACTGAGCAGGCTTAATACAGGGCAGACTGCACAGACAGAAACACACAGTACCAAGGACGGAAGTAAAAAAGCTGACATTTCCAGTGTCTTTGAAGCAGGGATATGCATCAAAGAGTTTCATAGGTCGATCTTCTTCCTTTGTAATATCTGCATCAATGAAAGCCTGCCTTGCCTTGAACTCAAGGTCCAAAATTTGGGCAAAATCGCCTTGGTTGGGTTTTGTGTTGGGATTCTTGTACATTTTGCTCAATGTTTTGTAGTGACTCGCCTGCATCCTCAGACTATAAAATAAGACGGTGAGGCAAAGACGTTTCCATGGAAACACTATTACACTAGCATCAGAGAAGAGAAATCATAGTTAGTGGCATGTGTATGAATAAAATATAATGCACAATTATATTAGAAAGTCATTACTTACTTCCCCCACTAGGTTTGACAAAACCAGAAAACAGTTATATCATAAAGAGTGTAAGGTACACCTATCAGAGGTCAAACTTCACTTCACCTAAAGTCTAAAAAACAATAACAGTTTGAGTAGAGCAGTGTTTTCTTAATGGACTTTCAGATTTTTTTTAGGAATGGTCAATTGCCTATTTCATTTTATCAGCTTAATGTTTTACTTATTGTTAGGAAATTCTAAAAATGTGTTTGATATTGATTATGTGGAAAATGACTGTGTCAGCTGATTTAAGTGGAGACGCTTTTCCTGGTGAAAATAATGAAATCATTTGTAAACACATAAGCAAAATAACAGGAAAACACAGGTCATTATCCAACATTGTGTGCATTACAATGTACTCTGGCACATGAGACAGAGGCAAATATAGTCTCAGTACAGGTTTAAACTTTTTTAGATGTACACAAATCAGAACTATGACAGAATTGTTCCCACTTTTAGCACAAACCTCCATTTAAACTGTCCTCACTGAGGTCATCATTGCTCTCAATAATTATGGTTGAACTGCTTGTGTCACCACTTCTGTCACCATCAGTGTCATTGTCTGTGTTGTTTGAGCAGAAGAAACTCTTCTTTAACACCCATCGTTGTGGCGTGGAGCCCTGCCTCTTCCTCAGGGACCTCATATTTTGGAGTCACTTGTACATTTTGGTGTAGATGGTCAACTATGGTGAAATATTATTAATAATAATAACAATAATAAGTGGTTTTTCTTGTTGCTGTCCCACCCAAAGTTTAGGTTATTAAAAGAAAAGAAGTTCGGCACTTGTTCCACGGCACTTAAGCAAGGCATTTTTTGCATACAGGGACAGACAACAACCAGCTAACAGTGTGCAACATTAATGTGATCAAAGCTACCAATACAGACGCTAACTTTGCTTAATAATCACCAAATATGAATGAAAAACATGACTTACCCTCCAACACTGACAGTACGGTGTTGTCAAAATCTTCCATGCTGACAGAGTTCTCCTGCTCGCTGAAGCCTTAACACGTAGTACCTGGTAAAGACCCACAGAGTGAGCTAGCTAGCTAAAGTTCACATTGGCTAATGTTAGCTAGCTTGTTTAGCAGCCCCTGTGGAGAACATGTGACAAAATACATTTATTTGTTAATATTTCATATCAACAACTGTCCATCATTTATCTGGGGACATGTCTCATGTTGTAGGTGTTTATCACAGATGTTGATGATGACAGAGGCAGGGGGCTCCCACTTAAAACACTGTGGCCCAAGGCAGTGCTACCTTTACCTCAGTCACAGTGGGTGATATGGGGAAAAAAATCATATCACCATTTATTTTTGTAAAAACACTATCAAAATACAATTTTTTTCATTAAAATCATTTAAACTATTTTAAAGTTATTTACCAATAAAACGAACCAATTCACCTACTTAAAATCATCACCCTAAATGGAAAAAAGGAATAAAAGATCATTTAAGACAAGGTCATTTTCAAATATTTTTTTTAAATTGTATGTAAGCAATTTATCAAACTGGTTCCAAGTACAATGAACATCAAACAAAAGATCTGACATGTTCTTATAGTCACACAGTCTTTTAACTATAGTGTTTGCATGGGTTTTTTCCGGGTTCTCCGGCTTCCTCCCACAATCCAAAAACATGATTATAAGATTGAATGGAGTCTCTAAATTGCCCATAGTAGTGAATGAGAGTGAGTGGTTGTCTGTCTGTGTTGCCCTGTGATGGACTGGCGCCCTGTCCAGGGTGTACCCCCACCCAGCGCCCAATGATAGCCAGAGATTGGCACCGGCAGACCCCCGCGACCCTGTCAAACAGGAATAAGTGGGTCTGAAAATGAATGAACTATAGTGTAGCATTAGCATTAGCATCACTTGCTACATAACAAGGCATCATATCAGTCTAGTGATTTCTATTTGTTATTGAGGTAACACACATATTAATAAAATCCTACACCTCATTTTACACAGTTTAGACAATCATATCCTTTACAAGATAAAACAACAATATTCATATCTCTATATTTTTCCTCAAAATGGCAATTGGTGATATAAACCATTTATTTTTTCATCAATAGTTTAGTTTTTTGGACAAGTCAATTAACACTACAACACACACACACACACATTCTCACATTTGCTACTTTTTAAAGACCCCATTCTTTTGCTATTCCTGTAAGGACCCTACTTTACGGCCATCCTAGAAACATATGAAATGCCTTCCTTGACCAGAAAAAAAATGTATTTTAATGCCATCACCACAGAATTCTTTTACACACAAAGAGAAGAAAAATATAGATTTTTAAAGCCCCATATATTTTCACTAATTTCTTTAGGACGTTTTAAAAAAATATATGATTTTACTATTTTTGTAAGGACCATGTGATATCTTCATGCAATTAAAGCACGATGTGACGTCATGCTTAAACTGCACAAAATTCCAAAATCCAGTTATGTCACAGCGGACTCCTAAATGTAAAAGATAGATTTTGGCTTTAGAATAGTTTTTATGACATTTTTAGTGAGAAATATAATCTTACCTTTCCGTAGTTTGTTTGCTTTTCCGCGCAGAACGTACCGGAAGTGACGTTTTTTTCAAACAGGAAGTGATGTCGATTTACATGTTTACATTTTAGAAACAATTAAAAATTCCAAAATCCAGTTATGTCACAGCGGACTGCTAAATGTAAAAGATAGATTTTGGCTTTAGAATAGTTTTTATGACATTTTTAGTGAGAAATATAATCTTACCTTTCCATAGTTTGTTTGCTTTTCCGCGCAGAACATACCGGAAGTGACGTTTTTTTAAAACAGGAAGTGATGTCGATTTACATGTTTACATTTTAGAAACAATTAAAAATTCCAAAATCCAGTTATGTCACAGCGAACTCCTAAATGTAAAAGATAGATTTTGGTTTTAGAATAGTTTTTATGACATTTTTAGTGAGAAATATAATCTTACCTTTCCATAGTTTGTTTGCTTTTCCACGCAGAACGTACCGGAAGTGACGTTTTTTTCAAACAGGAAATGATGTCGATTTACATGTTTACATTTTAGAAACAATTATTTACTTTTTAATATTCGTCATAATATTCATTCACATGTGAAAATATCTCCAAACCTCGAGACTAAAGTGTAGTTTGAAACACTGGAATGTTGGAAAAATGGGAATATGTTTTTATTTCTTTATAAAATGTGTTTTTGTTACTTAACAACGACCATTTTTAGATTAATAAAGTCTGATAAGCTGTATTGTACAATAGAGCATTGTAGAAAAGTTTAAAAAGATATGCACATTTAATTTTTTTATCCGTTTTTCGATTTAAAAGAGGTCAAGTGGCGTGTGCTCCATTAAGGTCTATGGGGGTCATCAGACCTCATATCTCTCCAGTGCAAAGGGCCAGGACTTTATGGCCATAGGTCACCAAAGGTCACGATTGTCAAGTCTTTGACCATCTCATGTCCAAAGTTATGACCCCTAATTCCCTGCTCATCATAAGGGGATTTTTATTCATAACTTTTCACAGGGAGCTTGGATTTTAAAAACAAGTGCATATTATGATTTATCTCTGGGTGACCTTTTGGAAGTGGGTGGTCTCATCTCTGTAGACTCTTGTTTAGTCAGACAAGGGCCTAGGAGAATGGGACTTGAATATGTTGTGCGGCCCCTCTGGACGTCCCCAAAAATGCTTCAATGAAGTCTCAGAGACTTACGGTGGTGAAATGACAACCCTTCAAAGGGTGTCTGGATCAAGGATTTGGGGGGTCCTAGAGGGCGAACCCTGGCACTTGTAGTAACCATTCCACATGTTCTGGACTCAGTTGGAGGAGACCTTTCCATAGAGGTCTCATTTGTGCAGATTGGATGAAAATTGGCAGAGTTGTGAATACGGAGGCCAAAATCTCACATGGTCTCGAGTTTCAAAGGCCAAAGGGCCTATTTTGGGTGATTCTGGATATGAAGACATTAATCCAGGAATCTGAAATTCACATATCTTTTAGAGGGTGGTGGGACTTTTCCAACGGTACCTTCCTCACCTCTTAATGACCTTTGGATCATGAGAGAGAGCCATTTGAAGTTTTCAGGACAGTTTCTGGAAAATGCTGCAACTTAATTCATTAAAAATCAACAGAAGGTTCTAGAAACCTGAAAATTCACACAATCTATGGTGAATTGATGATAAATCAGGGGTGCGACTTTGGAGGCTGTACTCCAAAGTTTAGGGGGTCATTCAGGGTCAACGTCGGATCTGGGAGTGAGAAACGGCGTCCCTGGCAAGAAGACAACACACCAGAGGTCTATATCTTAAATATGTTGATGTGGTCTTTGAGACGATGCGGGAAACGTTGACCACGTGTTGATACGACTTTGCGTTCCGGAGTTATGGCCATAGGTCACCAAAGGTCACTATTGAAGGCCGAAAAGTGGGTTCAGGGGGCTACCTCAGCCATCTTTAAACTTATCGGAATGGAAACAAGTCAGGCTCATACGGGGGTCCTAAGGATGAGGTTTGTGAAATTACAGCTTTCTAGCTTAAAAATTGAGCTCAGTACAGGCCAAAAACTGATTTCAGGCATAAAATGACATTTTTGCGGCTTTTTTAATTTAAAGTTAAAAAAAATCATTAAAAATCAATGGAAAGGCTTAGAAACCTGAAACTTTGCACACTCTGTTATAAGGTCACAGCCTTCTGATTGTCCAAGGTTGGAGTTCCTGTGACCCGCCCTTCATAGGTCAGAGGTCAAGTGGTGTGTGCTCCATTAAAGTCTATGGGGGTCATCAGACCTCATATCTCCCCAGTGCAAAGGGCCAGGACTTTGAAATTCACATATGACATGCAGCTCAAAGAGACCTTTCTAATGAGCCCAGGCCCAAGTCTTTGACCATCTCATGTCCAAAGTTATGACCCCTAATTCCCTGCTCATCATAAGGGGATTTTTATTCATAACTTTTCACAGGGAGCTTGGATTTTAAAAACAAGTGCATATTATGATTTGTCTCTGGGTGACCTTTTGGAAGTGGGTGGTCTCATCTCTGTAGACTCTTGTTTAGTCAGACAAGGGCCTAGGAGAATGGGACTTGAATATGTTGTGCGGCCCCTCTGGACGTCCCCAAAAATGCTTCAATGAAGTCTCAGAGACTTACGGTGGTGAAATGACAACCCTTCAAAGGGTGTCTGGATCAAGGATTTGGGGGGTCCTAGAGGGCGAACCCTGGCACTTGTAGTAACCATTCCACATGTTCTGGACTCAGTTGGAGGAGACCTTTCCATAGAGGTCTCATTTGTGCAGATTGGATGAAAATTGGCAGAGTTGTGAATACGGAGGCCAAAATCTCACATGGTCTCGAGTTTCAAAGGCCAAAGGGCCTATTTTGGGTGATTCTGGATATGAAGACATTATTCCAGGAATCTGAAATTCACATATCTTTTAGAGGGTGGTGGGACTTTTCCAACGGTACCTTCCTCACCTCTTAATGACCTTTGGATCATGAGAGAGAGCCATTTGAAGTTTTCAGGACAGTTTCTGGAAAATGCTGCAACTTAATTCATTAAAAATCAACAGAAGGTTCTAGAAACCTGAAAATTCACACAATCTATGGTGAATTGATGATAAATCAGGGGTGCGACTTTGGAGGCTGTACTCCAAAGTTTAGGGGGTCATTCAGGGTCAACGTCGGATCTGGGAGTGAGAAACGGCGTCCCTGGCAAGAAGACAACACACCAGAGGTCTATATCTTAAATATGTTGATGTGGTCTTTGAGACGATGCGGGAAACGTTGACCACGTGTTGATACGACTTTGCGTTCCGGAGTTATGGCCATAGGTCACCAAAGGTCACTATTGAAGGCCGAAAAGTGGGTTCAGGGGGCTACCTCAGCCATCTTTAAACTTATCGGAATGGAAACAAGTCAGGCTCATACGGGGGTCCTAAGGATGAGGTGTGTGAAATTACAGCTTTCTAGCTTAAAAATTGAGCTCAGTACAGGCCAAAAACTGATTTCAGGCATAAAATGACATTTTTGCGGCTTTTTTAATTTAAAGTTAAAAAAAATCATTAAAAATCAATGGAAAGGCTTAGAAACCTGAAACTTTGCACACTCTGTTATAAGGTCACAGCCTTCTGATTGTCCAAGGTTGGAGTTCCTGTGACCCGCCCTTCATAGGTCAGAGGTCAAGTGGTGTGTGCTCCATTAAAGTCTATGGGGGTCATCAGACCTCATATCTCCCCAGTGCAAAGGGCCAGGACTTTGAAATTCACATATGACATGCAGCTCAAAGAGACCTTTCTAATGAGCCCAGGCCCAAGTCTTTGACCATCTCATGTCCAAAGTTATGACCCCTAATTCCCTGCTCATCATAAGGGCATTTTGATCCATAACTTTTGAAATTCATATATGATATTCAGCTTCACGGTGATGGGGTTTCATTCCGATTTGGTTCATTTCAGAGTTCAAGTTGATTCCCTAACCCTTATCAAAATTGTATTTATTTCAAAATGTTGGTTTTATGTTGTATTTCATTGTGAATGGGCTTCTATACAACAGTTGTCTAGTAGTGTGTGTAGAAAACATTGCTCCATGAGCAGGTGTTTAATTGAAGCTTCCCCTCCCCCACCTCCCACAGCTGTACACATAAAACCTCCCTAAAACCATTACACAGCACAACCATTTTACCTTACACTACTACAATTTAGACTACATTTATTTATCATGTATTTTTAAATTAATAAATAGTTAATAAAATAGTTAGATGAAAGTTCATAACATTTAGAAGACACAGAATTTGTACATTTGGTTTTTGAAATAGAAAATCTGTTCACTTTTAAAGGGGAGTATTGTGTAGAAATCCCTTTTTCAAGCTTTATATCATGTTAGTGTGTCATTCCCTCCTGAAAAACATTCCTCCAGTGTTGTTCAGGTTGATTCATGTAATTTTGAGTAATCTTTTAATCTTCTGCCACCACTGCCATCACTGATTACAAAACCACTCTCATGTTCCCTCAGTTCAACCCAATTTAATTTTTATTAATGTATGTTTTCTAATCCAACATTTCATAGCACATATATACTGTATATGAAGGATAGATTTGCAAAAACGGAGGAAAAAAATATACTGACGGCCCAGGAAGAGAGTGACATGCGCGCACCTACATGTACATACAGTTTTATATTAATAATTATAATAATTGTTATTAAAATGACATGATCATTGAACAACACTGCTGATCAATTGGCTGCAGCACCTATAGCCATTATAAAAAGATGCACAGAGGCTAATCTGACAGCTGGATGGAGAAGGGTACGTCTGCGGAGGGGTAGCCCTGTAACTGCAGCACTCTACGTGTGGCCTCATAATGCAGGAAGTGGCACACAAGAGGATCTACACTGTAGATTCTACAGAGACCAAAGAGACACCCCCCCCCCAGTGAAGACGAGGTTCAGCGTGAGGGAGTACGATCTCTGCTGAGAAGGCTGCTAGGTTAATGCTAATGCTATTGCTAGGTTAATGTTATTGTGTGGATAATGCTAGGTTAAATCTAATGCTCGGTTAATGTTACTGTTATGGTAATTCTATTGCTATGTTAATGTGGATGTTAGGTTAATGCTATTGCTAGGTTATTGCTAATTCTAGGCTAATGATAATGTTCGGTGAATGCCAACGCTATGCCATTGTTAATGCTAGGTTAATACTAGGTTAAATGTCCCCATTGCGGGATTAATAAAGATACTCTACTCTACTCTAATGCTAGGTCAGCACCTGCATCTTTGCTTGTATTTTCTTCAAGAAGTGCAACTATTTTAGTTAATAGGATTTCTCAATAGGATAAGTAAAATTCACTGTAGGGCTACTTTGTATATGATATTACATTATTGTTTATTAAGTGTGCAGGACTATTTTTTTTTTTTACTTGTTTTTTCCATTTTCATTCATTCACTGTATATACTTTATGTATATATTCATATTCTTATTTTATTTTTATCTATTAACTTCTTGTTAATCTTCAAATGTTTCCCTTCCTCATATCTGTAATAATAATAATAACAATAATAATAATTATTATTATTACTATAATAATAATAATAATAATAATAATAATAATAATAATAATAATAATAATAATAATAATAAGAGCCAACAGAAAAAGTGTGTTTAAACCTGTTGAAGTCCTAACTTGGACTATCCCCTCCCCCACCCGGTCCTAACTTTAGTTGGATGTAAAGGTGCGTTTCATTTATTTTTTTCTCATGTGCAGGACATCACAGGAGTGATACAGATAGTCCTTTAAAGAGTAAAATAATACCTTTTCTGTGATCTGTCTCTATTTATTTATTAATGATTAATCATAGTTTTTTTAAGCTGGTATGAATGTTGTGCTTCCTTTACCTTATGAAGTCTATCTGAATGGGTGTTGGGTGTTTAAAAGAAGCGCTCCTCATCTCCTCACGTGTTTTCCCACCAACACCTGCTTAATTGCCTCATTCACTGATTCGGCACACAAGAAGCAGCATCAGACAGAGAAGACATCAGACAGAAAATGGTAAATTTGAGTCATTTTACCAAAAGTCTATCTTCATTATACTCCTTATATGTTTCTGGAACATTGCTGAGTAGAGTTTAATATAATTAAAGTGAATTCAGCTGCATTTAAGCTCCAACTCTGAGCTGGTTCTTGTATTCTTGATTTTTAAACCATGGGCATTTGAATCTTTTGTTTCAATTTTAAACCATGCTTTTTATTTCTACACTGAAAAATCAAACTTGTAAGATTGACTTGATTAAATCCTTGTAACAATTTGCACTATCATTTAAAATGTACTTACTACAGACCTTAAAGTTACTGAATATATTAAGTACATTTTATGATGTTATACATTATTTAGATGTAGTATTTACTCAAAAAAATTAAGTAAAAATGAATTAATGTTTCCATAGGCAGGAAAATCACCAACATGAAAATATTAAGTAGATCTATATCTTTTTTGACACTTAAAATTAAATTTTAAGTTTTATTACTCATAATTCTGTAAATTCTGCTTATTTTATATTGATCAGATAATATACTTTTATCACAAATCATGAAATCACACATCTCACATACAGAAAAATAAATATTTATTTACAAAAGCTCACACAGAGGAGTAATAAATCAGTCCCATTAGCAGTATTTTCATATCCAGGCTGCATCTCCTGGCCTTCAGGATGGATGGATACATTCATTGGATCTTCTCCATCTGTCCCATGGACAACCAGAATTGTTAGGATGTGCTGAGTGGAATCTCTGTGGCTGTCCTCCTGCCAAAACAATGTTTTCTTTGGGGATAAATCCATAATCATCTTTGAGTATATTGTATTTGTATTGTAGCCAAGGAAGATGTAGGAAGATCTCTGATTGGCTGAAGTCCACTGTCACAGTACTGGATATATAAACTTCATTTACAGAGCCAGGAGAAGGAGAAATGATTCACTGTCACTCAGAACACTTTGGATTACAATATTCTTAAAAATGGTTATGGATTTATCAAAAAACAAACAAACGTATAGATAACAGAATAAAGGGATTAAAATATGTGTGAAGTTGTCTACATACATATACAGTGAGGGTTACAAATTACAATTTAAATAAACACTGCATAAATCAGAGAAATTTGTTTGCGCACAAAAAATTTCTTTAACAAATACAAATCAATTTTTCACACTTTAGCAGACAAACAATTCTTACACATTCACCTAATTTATTGTGCAGACAAAAATAATAATTTACAAATACAAATAATGTTCACACATTTTTGCAGACAGAAATATTTTTTTACAAATAGAAATCCTATTTTCCTAAAGTTATCTGTGAAGATGTCGGCATATCCACTGGCTGATATAAAAAGTGTGTGTTCCACTGTGAAAAATACGACCTCAAACCGCCATAAAAACCTGTTAAATATTGAGTTTTATTTACTGCAGCCTCCGTAGAGGTAGATTATTGTCAAACAGATGATGTAGGAAACAGTAGAGAAACTATTACGTCAAAGTAGCGCTAAGTACGGTAAACCACACTACATGTAATGTAACGCATTTGTAAATATGACTATAAAACGGCCGTGAGCACAGCTATCGTTTCAACACTAACAACACGTAAACCTCCGCCTGCCTTCTCATATTATTGACCAGGTTAATGTTTCAAACACGGAGCACAATATGCTACATTAAGCTAGCACCCAGTACAGCAGTGTGCAGATGTAAACACAACGGTTTGCGGTCATTTACATGAGTTAAGTAGTCGTTCACGTCATGATACACGAGTCCAAATATCACAAGTAACTGAGTATATGTATCTATAACAACTTTAAATAAACAGAAAGACTTTAACTTACGGCTCAGTTCGCGTATCCATGTCCTCCAGTCCTCTCTCCTCATGTCTCATGTGTGGGTCAGATTCTGAGTTCACACGATGCCTTGCTTGACTTCCGGTTCCCGCGCACATTTTTTTGATTAAAATGTACTCACTATTTTCAGGTTGTTAGGTTTTGACCATAAAACACTTCATTACTTTTAAGAAATCTTTATTAAAACTTACTCATCCCACACAGTGCATTTATTACATGAATAAATTGTGTAAATATTTGTAGTTTTACTTAAAAAAAAATCATGTTCTCCTAGAATCTTTATTACTATGTAGAAATTATTAAATACAATTTAATATAATTTACTAGCCCTAAGTTTGTTTTTTCAGTGTACTATGTGTTTTTATGTCTCTATATTGATTTTGCAATGTTAGATTTTAGTACCACTATTAAATGTTGTCTCTCCTTTTCACCATGTGTAAAGCATATTTAATTGCATTGTGTATAAAATGCGCCAAACAAATACATTTGCCTTGCTTTGCTATAATTACACGGAACTACAAAGCTGCTTTTTTTGAAGGCTCAACGTCGCCAAGTTGAACGCCTGCAGAAATTACACAAACATCACGATGTATGTGAAAGTCGTTATGAAAAGGCAAGTGCAGAATTGTTAGAGATGGAGAGAGCGCAAACAGCGGTCTTCCATCGTCGTCTGTTTTCAACGGTAATGTTTCCTTCACGTTTTGATAACATACCTCAGGGTGAAAAACATTAATTCCTACTTTATAACCTTGGTTTTTGCATCTCCATGCTCCTCTGTCATGTAATTATGGATGCTAATCAATAGCACAGCACAATAACAGTTTACCTCGTAAACAATATCCACATTTTCAGCACTTCATACTTCTGTATTAGTTTAAATAGTTTCCTTCACCATTGTTTTGCAGATGCAAGAACAGACACAGATAGATGGAGAAATGTTGGCAGATAACAAGAATGCAGAGATAATGGAACCCTTGATGAATACAGACAGCATGATGGTAAGTACAGCTCTACTTTAAGCTCACCTGGATTTAGTTTTAGATACTCTTCAGTATTGGACATTTGATGAAGCACAACTGACTGAAAGAGGCCATCTCTTTTCAGTTATATTTGGAAATGATTAGAGAAACTCACTGAATTTAATGGTGAATGTTGTTACAAACCTCTCCTTACGAAGCCACTAAAGTCCCGCAAAAATATTTTTTTCATGATAAAAAAAAATGTTTTTAACATGATAGATATATTTTTTGTGGGACTTCAGATGAAATATATTGATTCAATATGTAATCATGTGTGTATATAAAGCTTCTATTTTCTATTAGCCATTAATACCATTAAAATAAGTCATAGCATATCGAGTCTTAATCCAAAATAAATATCTGTAGTCCCTATCATGACCTTCAAGGATTTTTAGCTTGATGACCGCTCTGCTGTCTACCCTTATCTTTTTATAAACAACATATATAATACATACATATTTGATAAACACCCATAAATCTTAACTAACAAAACACCAGAGAACGCAGCCCTGGAGGTAACATGGATGAGAAAATAAAGGGAGTAATTATCTCACTGTTTTTAACTGATGCACTAAAAATTTGATTTACGAGAGGCATTCAGTTGTGGAAAATGTTTTTCTTTTGTAGCTGAATGAAGAAATGGCTGGAGAAGATGGATTTTCACATTCAAGCTCCATGTCCAGCATTTCCACAGATGAGTATGTACCAGAGTCATCAGAGGACAGTTCAGAGGAATCACCAAACCAGAGTCCTGCCGCAAAGAGGAATAAGTTTATTCCTTTGAAAGAAAACTCAAAATGCCGCCGCAAAGGACAAAAAGGTATGGATTTATTGTTGGAAAAAAATTCAGAAGAGTTTCCCAGAGCCAAGAAAAAGACTTTCGGGAGAGCAAGTTCACTCTTTAGAGGAGACTGCTTAGTTACTCCACCTAGAAAAGAAGTTGAAGTTGAACGAAGACTCAAAACCAAGGTAAATTACAAGACAAAGAAGAGACCCATAGTTAGTAGCAAGGATGATATAGGCAGATCAAAACTAAAAAAGATGAGATATAAGAGGATTCGTAAGATAGACTCAGACTCTGAGACAGATCCGAGTGATTCAGGTGACTCAAAATTAAAGAAAAAGACACAACACAAGAGACATCACGGGAGAGAGTCAAGTTACAGTGACACTCAATCAAATCAAGCAGAACCAGAAAACACACGACAAAACAAGAGAGACTACTGTTCAGAGGAGGACTTGGATGAGCCAAACCTGAAAAAGACTGAATACAAGCATCATTACAAAAGTAATAGTCACAGCAAGGATTCAGATGGAGTGAAACACACACAAAAGAAATATGACAAGAAGAAAGCAGGACTCAGATCAAAAAGTAGATGCATGTGGTCTATGGAAGGAGACTTAAGTTCCCAAGAAGATGAAATTGATGAACATACATCAAAAAGACACAGAAATAGACGCTCAAACACAATAGCGACAAATGAGCATTCACAGACCTTGACAGAAAACAGATCCCTTGTTGTTGGTGGTGTTCCTGAAGTTCGTGGACAGAAGAAATACCATGAAAAGAAAAACTACTGTTTGTTCTGTTACAAGCCTCAATCCAAGATTGCGCGACATCTGGAACGTAAGCATCCAGATGAAACTGAGGTCGCTTCAGTAATAATCTTGCCAAAAAAATCCAAACAACGGAGGATTGGTCTTGATCTCCTTCGCAAGCAAGGAAATAGGACACATAACATTGAGACATTGCAAAAAGGAAAAGGGACGCTGGTAGCATGCAAGCGACAGAGTAATGACCACTCTATTCCAGCAGACTATCAACACTGTTTTGCTTGCTTTGGGCTTTATAAACGCAAATATCTTTGGAAACATGCAAAACAATGCTCACTCGCTGTAGAAGCTCGCAAATGTTTGCCTGGCAAAACACGAATCCAGACTCTCTGTGCAGGTTCTCAGCCTGTGCCTAAAGAAGTGAACAAGAAAGTATGGGCACTTGTGAACGGCATGACTCAGGATAACATTACTCAAGCAATAAAAGAAGATAGCCATATCTTAAAAGTTGGAGAAAAAATGTATAATAGACAACGACAAACCGCTTCACAACACAACAACATACGTCAGATTATGCGAGGCCTTGGCAGACTCTTGATCCAAGGAAGGCGGGTGACTCCTCTGAAAAAGATGGAGGATTACATCCATCCAAAGAACTTTCATCATGTCATCCGGGCAGTGAAAAAAGTAACTGGCTTCAATGAAAATGGCAACAAGTTTGATAAACCCACTTTTGCTACAAAGCTAGGGCAAAGTGTCCAGAGAGTGGCTGATATCATTGAGGCTGAAGCACTTGCATCTCAGAATAATGATAAAAAGGTGCTTGTTCAGGAGTTTAGGCGTATGTACTGTCTCACTTGGAATGAGATGATCTCTTCAGCTGCATACCGCACGCTAGAAGAAAAGAAATGGAACAAACCAAAGCTTATCCCTTTAGCAGATGACGTAAAAAGAATGCACATGTGTATGGCTGTGAGGCAGAAAGACTACAATGAACAGTTGCTGAATCATAAAACTCCCAAGAACTGGAGCAATCTGGCCAAAGTTACACTTGCACAGGTGATCCTTTTCAACAGGAGGAGAGAAGGAGAAGTCTCAAATATGAAATTGGAAACCTATGTTGGAAGGGATCGATCTCCACTCAATAAAGATGTAGCTGAAGCGTTATCAGAGGTCGAAAAAAAGCTTTGTCAGCATTTTGAAAGAGTGGAGATCAGAGGAAAGCGAGGCAGGAGAGTACCGATCATTCTCACTCCAACCATGGTTCAATCCCTGGACCTGATGGTAAAGGAGAGGAGCTCATGTGGCGTGGGTAACAATTCCTTCTTGTTTGCCAGACCAGGATATGACTCAAGACAGAGGGGGTCAGATTGCATTCGTGAGCTCGCGAGAAGCTGTGGTGCACACAAACCTGAAGCTTTCTCATCAACAAAGCTAAGAAGGCAGGTGGCCACTTTGTCAAGAGTGCTAAATTTGAATGACTCGGAACAGGATCTGTTCGCGGACTTCTTAGGACACGATATCAGAGTCCACCGAAAGTTTTACCGCCTTCCTGAAGGAACTTTGCAACTTGCAAAAATAAGTAAAGTACTGATGGCATGTGAACAAGGGAGGCTGGCAGACTTTAAGGGAAAAGGACTGGACCAAATATCAATAACGCCTCATGGTAAGAAATTATTCTAAAGAAAATGTGAGTGACAGGTATGATTACCTTCACACATATTGAAGAGCTGCTTCTGTTTGCTGTGTTGAAGATGGATCCCACGTCATAGAAGAAAGTTCAGGGATGTCATCTGAAGATGATGTAAAGGCAGATTCAACAGGTGAATCTGACAACAGCTCAAATTTATGTGTATGATCACAGTAAAACACTGATTAGATTTGATACTTTTTGGAGGTATTTTTTGTATCTGCTCCCTAAATCTAAGCACAACAGTCCTAAACATCTATACATACTGCTTAATATTTTTGCTCTGTGAACATTGTTTTCTCCCTTTTGGCTTTTTAGGAGGAACTTCAATGACTCAGAACCAGGAGGAGCATCACAACCTGCAGCTTGATGATGAGCAACGTGTAGAAGGTATGTACAAGTCTGATTTTTCTAATGTACTCTGTTGATAACAAATGTTTGAATCTTGACCATTACACTAATTGAATGACTTGAAGGATGGGATTTGTGACCTCTGTTCAATGTTATTATCTGCATGTTTTTTTAGGAGGAACATCAGTTTGTCACGAGAACAAGGACATTTCAGGAGGTAAATGTGCTGCAGCTGTAGTTGGTAATTAGTCCATTTCTGGGAAGTTGAACTTCCTATCACAACTGTGTTATAGGACAGCTCTACTCGAATAGTGAGAGAAGCTGATGCACCTCTGTGGTTACCATCTTACATTTTGAATTGCAATGTTTCTAAGATGATTATTTGCTGATATTTTTTAGGGAAAACTACAGTGACTGAGATCAAGAAGGTGGCCGTAGAACAGGAGCTGGTAGTGGACAGTTGCAGCTCAAAAGGTGAGCTCACACATTTGTCATGCTCGTCATCTTCAAGTGTAGAAAAAACCCTGAGAATACAGGAATAACAAGGCCTCAGCATTGGTTCTGTGATCCTGCTTCTGGGAAAACAACTTCTACAGGGAGGTTAAATGTTACTCTGTCTTCAGAATGTCATTTTAAATACAGTGAGGACATGCTCATTGGTCAAGTCAGTTTGCCACCAGGGTATTTGATGAAATTAAATTAAAATCAACTACACTGAAGACATGAAACCGGTAAATTTCTCAGCTCGGCCCAGTTTAGTTACTTCATGGAAGTGCCTCTGCTAGGGCTGGGTGATTTTTGCCTAAAAAAAAATCTCCCATTTTTTTTAAAGAAATGTGTTTCTTGATTCGAAAGAGGACCAAATAACTGTAAAAATAACAACCTAAATAAGTATAGTAAAAATGATTGATTCCCATTAGTAGTTTCCTCTCTTCTCTCTACTCCTGCTTTGTGTGCTTTGCTTCTGTTTCCATCTTTCTCATTACATCTCTCTTTTTCTTTTCTCTACTCTTTTCATTGACTCATCATACCTGATCTCATTACACCTTTTTACTTCCTCTGCTTTCTTCCTTATTTCACTTTTTTCTGTCCATAACTCGATGCTCCCCTGCACAGTTCCTACGGAAAAAACTGTGGTGGGAAGAAGGAAACATTTAGTTAATTTTTATTTCTTTAAAACTAGTTTGCAAATCGATTTTACTACAAATTCCATTAATTGAGCGATTTATTTTTTTGCTCAGCTATAGTCTTTGAATTTCCTACACCTCCACAGTCTTAACATTTCCTGACAATTACCTACATTATATTACTTTATGACAAATATTTATTTTCTCTTCTTCCAAGCTACAAACAAGACAACAAAAATAAAATGGTCTCTGGATGAGGTGCAGGCTGTGGAAATGTCGCTGCTGACTCACATTCGGACTGGTAGGACTCCAGGGAAGGTGGACTGTGAAAGATGCATTGCTGCTGCTGATGGAGCTCTGTCTGCAAGGGACTGGAGGGCAGTAAAGTTCTATGTCCGTAATCGTATCGTCTCAGAAAGTAGACTGTAAGTTCTTCACCTCGTTTCTGGTGATTAGAGAATTTTTTGTTTTTTGTTTTTGAGCTGACTTTTAAAATTTTAAATTGCACTTTTAATTCAGTGTTCAGGATACATGTTTGCAGGAATGTTTTTCATTTTTTTTTGTGTACTGAAAGCAGCCAAGGTTGTATCTGCCTTAAATTCTTTTTAAGTTTGATCTGTTAAATGGATGGATCATTAAAGCATTAAAACAATCTTTATTTGTCATTTATGTATATAAATACATGAAATATGCTCTCTGCATTTATCCCATCCCCAAGGAGCAGTGAGCAGCCATAGGGGAGTGGTTGGGGCTATGAACTAGGGTACCTGTTCAAGGTCCATCAGTGTTGTAGTGACCACATCCGCACTCCCGATTGACAACCCATTTCCTTAACCACTAAACCAGGGGTCACCAACTTTTCTGAAACTGAGCTACTTCAAAGGTACTGAATAATTCTTAGGTCTATCTGGTTTGATATACACGTTTTAAATGCCACATTTTCACGGTTTCACTTGAATTAAAGGGTAATATAAAAAAAACTAGCAGTAACTTGAAAAGGTGAGAAATGTTTCAACGTGCAACACTTTTTTCTTAATTTTCATGCAATTGTTCAATTTTAATTGTATTTCATGGGAAATCCTTTTTTCTATTAACTAGCAAATAACAACTTGTTACTATAATAAAACATATAAAGTATACAATTTAACAATTTTGTAATATTTTTGAAAAATACACTTTGCATAAAGACATTTCCTCATAACCTGCAGCTTCCTTAACAAAATCCTATCTGCAACACTTCTTTACCTCAATGTCTCAGTGATAAACATTTATAACCAAGATGGTTAATTTAATACACAAACTTATCTCTGAAAACATCTGTCACCTGTATATATCTTTGTTTTAAGTCTGGCTAGTAGGACTGGGTGATATATCTAGATTCAATAATATATAACATTTTCTATTTTGGCAATATAGAAAATGTCAATATCGCTTATTTTGGTATATATTTTTATAACTTATTTTGTTTAATAATACTTATTTTAGGAGTCACTACTTATCAATACAGCATGAAAAGCTCAGTTAAATGGATTTTGGAGTGCCAAACGAGGCACACTACAGAACTCACTCACACATGCTGTCTTTTATAGCAGAAAAAGCCAAAAGTGACATATTTTGTGTAGCTGTGTCTTGTCTGTCATTTTGCATCAGAAAATTTAACCCCAAATTGTCTTTCTGGATAGACTTTATTAATTATCAGGAATCACAATTTTGAGAAAGAATAGAGATATTTGTTTTGATTCATATCAGATTTTAGCTCGTTTGCTAATAGTGTTCTGGTTAGAAGAGGCCTGAGGGCACCTCTTATGATCCATGTGGGCTACCTGGTGCCCGTGGGCACCATCTTGATGTCCCTTGCACTAAAACATGGTGTAAGCCATCATAAGATCATTGAGCAGGCTGGATATTATATCAATAAAAATGTATGACCCCAATCTCTACAGCTAAATCTGTGTATTTTTGATTCTACACACATGGGTGGACCATGGTTTGTCTTCTGCAACAAAAAAATGAGCTGACCACTCACGCCCTGAAGATGTTCACTGTTCATCTTTACAGATTTTTTTAAAATCTTTATTAAAATGATGTAAACTGACTGGAGATTTTTAGGTTTATGGAATGAATCTCTCATTGATAATTAATTCGGAAATAATTGTTAATCACCTCAAATAGAAGTCCACCTATTGCAGATGAGTGAATATCTCTGCAGACTTGGGGGTGTTCCTCCATCTTTGCTCTGGCTGATAACTGGGGACAGCTTTTTCTTAATAATGTCTTACTTAAGAAATGGACTCGTCTCTTCACAGCGTCTGAAAATACTACGTGAAGACAGAAAGATGTCAGCCTCTCTTCATTCATGTTATTTGTCCTACCATGAGGAGCTATGTAGTGAGATAATTCAACACGTCAGAATGGGAATACATGGCAATGTCAATATTAAGTCCCGCCCCTATTAACAAAAACTATCTGTTTTATTCAGCAGTGTTTGTAAAGGTTGTTTGCTCTTAAAAACAAGATATGTCATACCATCAGTCTCACTTGATGGGTGCATAACTGTTTAGATCTCTTGTGTAGAAATGTCATTGTCGTGGTGTTTTTATGATGGGGGGAACAAACACATAAAGAGAGGTAACTATTAGTTTATTACAAAGAACAGAGGGTGGAGAGGAGACAGACATTCAGAGCCCATGAACAGTATTAGCAGGGCTGGGTTAGTAGGTAGGTGGGATGTAAGAGATAGCATGAATGACATGAACAGTGAGATCTTCCATTAGATTAGTGATATACATCATTGTCAATCACTGTCAGTGAAACACCAACGCTTGGAGATGGGCTGAACATGCTGGGATAAAGGCAGGATGAGCTTGTGGATCCATGAGGGGGCCATGACAGTAAGGAAGGGGGCAGCAACCTAAAAACAGGCTGTTAGCACAGACAGGGAAACAGGACACAGGGGTCAGAGGTGAACACAAGGGGTAAAATGGGGGTAAATCACTGTGCTGTTTTAAAAAAAAAACCTATCTGTTTTATTTATTCTCTCACAACACTAAAACATCAGATCTTGAGTTGAGGAATAAACCATAAGGATTGGAGAATTTACCCGGAAGAATACAAGGAAACTGATAACTCATTTGTTCAATTTAACCAGTAAACTAATGTGTTGATTAAATGCATAAAAAATAAAAAACAAGGGTATTTTCAGGACCCTCTAATGCCACAGAGGGAAAATGAGTGCTAAAAAAAAATGTAATACCAATTTTTAAAATTAATCAGTATTTCATTTTTTTAAAACATAAATCTGAATTCACACAAACAACTTTAGGATAAAATAAACCCTTTAAACCTGCTACAAGTTCATTGATCCTCATTTTTCTTTTTAAAAAAGTATTGTGCATTCATCGCTATTTTAATTTTTACATTAAAAACACATTGGGTTATTTTTTTTACAACTATTTATAACATAGACAGGTCTAATTGGTAAGAGCTCAAATTTCTACACACTTTTAGTTCCATTTTTGGCCACAGAGGGAGCTCTACTACACAGACTTGCAGTTCCATTTTTAGCCATAGAGGGCGCTAAACTACACACACTTGCAGTTCCATTTTTAGCCATAGAGGGAGCTCTACTACACAGACTTGCAGTTTCATTTTTAGCCATAGAGGGCGCTAAACTACACACACTTGCAGTTCCATTTTTCACGATAGGGGGAGCTCTTCTGAGGCCCGATACACACCTGACACACACATTAGTAAAAATACCTTCTCCTGAGGTCCATGCAGATTTTTACACCAGGCCTGTTAGAATAGCATTTACTATCTGTTTCAATGGTTATCTAAGTTAGGACCAGGGTTTTGGTCCTAACTTGTCCAAAGGTCCTAAGTAGAAAGGTGCTTTTACTGCTCGAGGTCCTCGGAAGGGTTGTAATGCAAGAACACACACACACACACACACACACACACACACACACACACACACACACACACACACACCACACACACACACACACACACACACACACACACACACACACACACACACACACACACACACACACACACACACACACACACACTTCTGCCAACAAAACACAGGAGTCGACTGCTATTTAGCCTGAGGCTAATATACATATTCACCAATCAGCCTACACATCTGCTATGCACCCATGGTATAAGTACATCACATACATTTTGAACTTCCTCCAAGACTTTCTGCATTGTGCGCCCCTTTTCAATTAACATTAATGATTTTTCCTTCCTCAAGTTGGCTCATTAATATTAAAATGATATTGAAATGAGCGTAAATATAATGTGGGAATTGGCACATTTTAAAAACAGAAACACAAACCTACGTGTTGGGCTTTAATTTGTAAGCACACATTCCCTTGATCATAGAACCAGCTAAGTGGATAAATTCAACACACAAAGATAGACACACATGCCTGCACAAAACCACACACACCTGTTTAAAATATGCCATAAAGCAAGTATGTTTCTAGAATAAAATCTAGATTATTTTATTTGAAACAATTTTGTCATTAAATTACACCATCGGTTTTGGTATTTGAGACACGAACGCATATCCAAAAAAAACATGTTTCAAAGACTTGTTAGCATTCAGAAGTCTATTAAAGTATAAACTATGCTTGCTATAATCAATTATTTTTCATTTGGAGCACCGTTAACATACATATGTTAATTATTTTATCTGCATTTCTTCATATTGACACATTGTAAATATATTCTGACATGGATGTCACACTTGTAAAAAAAATCTTGGGACTTCAGTTACCTTACTAACTTCAGATCCTTTCAAAGCTGAAGTCAAGAAACAAAAACTGACCAAGTAGAATTCAGAGAAGAAAATTATTGACTTTGAATTGGGTTCCTGTAAAAATCCATTTCAAATTGTAAGGCTACGAGTAAAGAAATACAGAGATTTTTTTTTTAATCCAGCCATGCTGTCAAGCGGTTCTGGACCAAGTCAAAACAGTATGTTTTGTGATACCAGGAAGTGCAAGGGCCAGAGTGTGACTGAGTGTGAAACAGCCTGAGTGCCTCCATTTCCCTTTCAACCATTAGGAGAGGCCACGTATATGAAAACACTGGGGAAAAAAGGAGAATGGCATGTCTGCATGTGCATTTTCTTTTATCCTCCCTAATGTCATTTTGTGTTTCCATCACACAAAGGATGATAGACAGAGAAACCTTTATTCTGTATGTGTCTAGTGTGCAAGTGTCCTTCCTTGTCAATAGAGCAATTACTGCATTAGCATTACAGCTAGGTGATTTCAGGAAAAACTGTCGCATCAACTAGGAAGTCATTTTCAAAGTATTTGATGGCTTTTGATAGACAGGTTCTATACATAAAAACAAGAGCATTCATAGAGCGCAGATCTCCACCAAGTGTCAAATATCCTCCAGGCCAGATATTGGCCTGTGGGTGCTTATGTGAGGCGTTTTTATGAGCCTTGCAGCAAGGCTAGTGTTATGAGCTTTAAGGGTGCTTCTTTGGGTGGGCAGATGAGTCGGGCTCAGGCACATGGCACCGAGGCTTCATGAGTACGATAGATATAAAAGTACTACCCATATGGGCAGCAATGTTATAACTGCGAGTCAGAAGATCGTCAGTCAACCTGCACTGAGATCGAGGGCAGCGTGCATCCAGTCTCACAGCCTCATCTGGGGAAACTATCAGGGCTGCAATGGCGGGCTCAACTGGAGCTAGCTGTTCCAAGCCATAGCTGCCAGCATCATGCATGGCTGCCAGAGCCCTGTCATCGCTTGTATGATGGGAGAGAAACATCGAGTCTGAGGGTCAGAGTGAGGCACCACAAGGGCCGAGGTGTTGGGGGCCTGCCTGAAAAAAGCGACTGCCGTTCGGATAGGAACCGGGGATTCTTCCAACCCAAGGCGTGCCAAGGCCGTGCACATTGCCGGCTGCACAGTGCCACGGCTGGACACTGAGCCTACAGAAGAGGTACTACTAGAACCCTCTGAAAAGGCATGAGAAGCCTGTGAGGCAAGCTCCTCTTGCCCATCACCATCAGTGTCAAACAAAGGACATGATGCTAACAGGGTTAGCCGCAAAGACTGGTGCACCGAGTTCAGTCTGTAGGTTAAGCAAGATGGCCTTAATCTGCGCAAACTCAGTGGTGAGAGCATCCACCTTGTTAGCCAGAGCATCAGTATACACACTCAGAACACCGGCCACCGCTTAGCAGCAATGTGCCGGGAGGCCCGTGTTGGCCTCACACAAGCGAATCCACCAATCAGAGTAAACACAACGGTGTTAGCAGAGCAGCGTAGCAACACAGCAGAGTAACCTTAGCTGTTTAATCACAGAAGAAAGAGCGACGTAGCCGCGGAGCTACAGAGTCTGAACCAGCACACAATCACAAGGCGAATCACCGCCGATGACAATAAAGTGTACGGTACTCACCTCAGGCAGCCCCTGGTAAACTGGTCACTAAGTCGAAGCTTGGCACTCACCTGCTGCAGACTGTGGTGTCCCAGCCTCACTTAAAGGGAAAACAGCGAGTCGCAGCTTCAAGTGGACGAGAACACTTGAGGCGCCAACCTTACGGTTACAAAGCTACAAGTGACAAGCTGTGAATAGCAAACAACCCGACCTGCTATCGTTATCCCCAATCGCGAGAAGATAGAAAGAACAGATCACCTGATGACACTGGTAGATATAGACTCTCTGTGTCATCCAGGTGTCGCAGGTGACCTTGTTGATATAATTACTCGAGCTGCGCATGCACGAGATGGAACATCCAGAGCTTTAAGCAAGGATGAAATAGAACAGCATGCGCAGGCTGCTGGTGGCCTATAATGATGCTTTGCGTGTTCTTTTGATGAAGCCAAGATGGTCAAGTGCCACAGAAACATTTGTCAATGCCAAAGAGAACTACGAACTTTGATATACAGCTTTTTGTGTCGACTAAACATGTGTGAAAATGAAATAATAGTGTCCCTCACAAATATAAAATGGAGTGAGATACGTTATCAGTCTGACTTGTGGAGACATTGGCCTAAATGCCATCTTAATTGTTTGTCTAGTCATTTTATTCTATTTTGGACTATGAGTCCAGAATAAGGTTGATTGATTGATTGATTGATTGATTGATTGATTGATTGGCAATGGAACCATGATCATTTACATTTTAAAGACTTCATTTCAGGCGACCGTGGCTCAGGTGGTAGAGGGTCGTCTTCTGATCGAGAGGTTGGGGGATCGATCCCAGTAAGTGACTATGTGTCGAAGTGTCCTTGGGCAAGACCCTGAACCCTAAGTTACTCCCAGTGGTCGACTAGCGCCTTGCATGGCAGTCCTGTCCCATTGGTGTGTGAATGTGAGAGTGATTGGGTGAATGAGCTGAGCACTTTGGGACTGCTTCAGTGTGGTTAAAAAGCGCTGTATAAATCAAGTCCATTTACCAAAGAAATACGCAGAAATCTTCTTAAATGAGACGCAGCACATAAGGAAATAGTATATAAGTACGCAAAATTTTTGCACCCCTTTATTTGAGATCTTAGTAAATCTACACCTAGTCTTTTGTGCATGAGGCTAAAGATTTTGAAGAAAAACCCTAGCAAGTGTGGAGTTTTCTCACAACATTAGGGAATATCTATCATATTCATCATTGTACAGGTATTCTTTTGCTGCCAAAATTGACCTGGCTTATCAAAGCATGGATGTCCACAGTGGTATCTGGAAACAAGTTCCTACTCCTTTAAGTTGTTCCAAACATTTCCTGTCATGGACCAGTTTCAACAAGCAAAAATAGGTCCCACTTTTTCAGTTGGGCACCTACAAATTGACATGGGAACACAGTCTGCTTTAAAAAAAATCTTTAAAAAATAACAGCTTGAAGCAATTGCTTTTAAGTTGCAATGAGGTTTTACAATACATATACTCACAGATAGAAGGCTATATATAGTTGGATCTGGTCTATTTGTTGAAATCTGTTGAGGACGTATGTTCCAACTCGGAGTTTGAGATCCCAGGGGACTGGGCTTCTGAATGTCTGACTCTGAAAGGTCCGTAAAAAGACTGTTGGGGAACATGCTTTTTCATTCCTTGCTCCAATGCTATGGAAAAGCTTCCCCGCTGATTTTGGCTGGCTCCGTCCATTAATGTTTTTAAAGGGGCGGTATCAAGAAAAAAATCACTTTCACTCACCTAGCGGAAAATCCTCTTCCTGGCTCCTCCTACCCTAAGAATGTGAGCTCCTCCCTCTCAAACTAGCTCACAGCTAAAACAAACACTGCGGTTTAATATAGAATATACATTATACCTTATTGTAAAATATGTAAAGCTACATACACAAAATGTGTCCTCTGCATATAAACCCTCCCTGATGAGCAGTGGGCAGCAACGGTGTAGCATCCAGGCAGCAGTTCCATTTTTAATATCACCTCGCATCACCTTTGACTTGATTTGACGTGTTTGTGACACAATGCGACGCAGCAGTTGGATAAAACAAATGATTATCACCTTAAATGCACTATTCCTGTAGGTAATAAAGATGAAGAGGAGAAGAAAGTGACTTAGCAGCTTAACAGTGTTTGAAGCAGCTGAATTACTTTGCTGCTGCTGCTGTGATAAACACAGCCTGAAGCACTGAGACGGACTCACAATCACAACAGCCGCTGAAATAGCCATGTGTTTTATTGTAATGTGCAGTTTTTTGGCTGTAAACAATAACAACAGTGGGTGGTTAGCAAAAACAAAATTGCTTTGGTGATCACTGATCTCCTTTGCAAGAGCGAGGCATGAAGTCTGCATCTACAGACAAGCTTACTCATGAATATGCATAAATAAGCCCCAAAACAGCCCGTTTTTAGAACTGCTCAGAAAGTGACTTTTGAGAGGGCTAAAACTCTAAAACAGAACAAATGAAGATGGGTGAAAAATTGCATAATACCACCCCTTTAAGGCAAAGCTAAAAACTTGTTTTTACACTGTTACATAAAAACAGGAACTTTAGGACTCATATGTATGTCTTTCATATTATTGTTATGATTATTTTTATATGTTTAATGGTTAATCTATTTGATGTACAGCACTGTTGCTGGTTTTCCATTACAGATTTTCGTAAAATAAAAGCAATGTTTCTACATATCGACAAAGTACATTTATACATTCACTAAACACATACATTCACTCAGGGGATGTTATGGTGGTTACCCACCACCATAACAAGGTGGTGGGTAACGTCACACATTTGGGCCTGTCGGGTGGGGGCCGGGCCCCTCTGTTGATGGCTAGGCCGCCGTATGGGAATCGAGAGGGTGCGGTCGGGCGTGGCGGGGCGGGGCGGTGGGTCTCTGGGGGGCGTGGGGGGGTGTTGCTGGGGGCTCTCTTTGCGGGGTCTCTCCGGGCGGTGCCGGCCTGGTGGGGCGTGGGGGTGCCCCTTCCCCACGGGTGGAGCTTGGTGCTTGTCTCGTCTCCTGGTTGCCTTGGGGGCGCGCCTCGCGGCGTGTGGGTCCGGGTGGCCTGCCGCGCCGGTGTGGGGGGTGCTGGCCTCTGCTCCGGGGTTGGGGCGGGGTTGCTTGGCACTCCGGGATGGTGCTCTTTGCTGGGGGGCGGCTCTAGCTGTTCCGGTGGTTGAGGTCGGTATCGGCCGCTTGGTAGGTCTGTCCTGCTATCTGCGGGCTGGCAGGTGGGTGGGTTCTGCGCCTTTGGCGGGGGGCTGCTGCTCCGCATCGGTTGTGTGCCGTTGGGGTGCCTCGCTCCCGTGGTGGCGGCCGCCAGTCTCCCTTGCGCCGGGGGGGGGCCAGTGCCCCGTGGCTTGCGCTGTCCGGTGGGGGGCGGGGCCTGGGCTGCTGTTCTTGCTCCGTCTGGGGCTGTTCGGTCTTGCTGGGTTGTGGCCTGTTTGTGGGCTGGGGTGGGGGGGCGCCCCCCGCGGGGGTTTGGCCTGGGGGCTCGCCCTTGGGGGTTCCCTGTCCTGCGGTGGTGCCCTTGGGGTCCGGCGGGCCTGGCCAGCTGGCTGGGCTGGTCCTGGTGGGGGTCTTCCGGGGCAGGTGGTGCGGGCCGTGCCCTACCATGCCTGTGGGTGCGGCGCCAGGTGGCCCCGGTTTGGGTGGCGCTCTGTGAGCCGGGCTCTGCGGTGTGGCTGGGCCCTTTGGTGGGGGGGGCTTTCTAGGGCTCATCGCACGAGCAGTATCAAGGAAAGGCGATCTGGCGCGCTCTGGGGTGCCTGGTAGGTGTGCCTGGGGGCCGGCGGGGCAACTTGCAGCATCCCCTTGATGCCCTCGGCGACTATGAGCGTGGTCGCTGTCCCTGGGGGCGCTGCTCTTGGTGCTGCTTCCGTTCCGGGTCCTTCTGGCCTGGGGTCTGGTCCCTGCTGGCTTTGGGCCCGCCGGCGGGTGCCCGCTGGCTGCCCGTTCGGCGCGGCTCTGGCCGTCTGCTGGGCGTGGGCTTTGGCTCCGCTGCTGGGGTCTCGGGTGGGGGGCTCTCTGGGCCCTCCCCTTGGGGGTTGGGTGCTTGGGTGTGGGTGGGTGGGGTGGGGGGGCGGGGCGGGATGCTGGCGGGGGGCCTTGGGGTTGGGGTCGGTGGCGGGATGTGCTGGGTGCTCGGCTGCTTGGGGCTGCCTCGGAGGTGTGTGTGGGGGGCGGTGGCTGTCTCTCAGTCTGGGATCTTGGGGGCGTCTGGAGGGTTGCTCGGCCATGGGGGGGTTGCCTGGGGCTCCCTGGCCCCCGCTCTTTCTGCTGGCCTGGCTGCACCTGCGGGCCCGGGGCAGTTCCTGGGTTTGCGGTAGCGGTTTTTTGCACATATACTGGTATACGATGCACTGGCACGCCTTGGGATGTGGGATAAAACTCATACTGGGCTTGACTTTAGACATGTTAATCCCAAATACCTGCTTTAGGTACTACCACTCACTCATTCCCCCTGTCCACAGCCACCACCATTATAGTTAAGCTTCACACTTGTCACTATACTGGCTCGATTACACAACATAATAAGCACAATATGTTCTACAACTTCACATCTCACCCTCACTGTAAAAAAATCTATTCTTCCCCACCCTTTCTATTTCCTACCTTGAGTCTCTCCTCCCTGCTCCCTTTCCCCTCCCCCTCCCTCTCCACTTAGGTGTAACACTGCTCTCCCTTTTTATATCCTCCCTATAATAAAAGATTTCTTACCCTTCCTTAGGGAGGGCTGGTGATGGTCACAATTAAGCAATAAAATAAATCAATTTATTTTATTGCAATAACAAAACATACATTTCTGTCTCATAATGATTGCACTTCTTGTAGTGTTGACCTTTGACAGCATATACAGACAAGAGAAAAATAAATAAATAAATAAATGTCGACCAAGTATAATTGCGCTTTTAACCTGTTTTCATTGAACGCTGTTTTGGGTAGGCGCTTCGTAACTCCCTTGAAATCCCATCCCACGAGATGGATGCTCAGAACCTCCTTATAACACTCCATATTCCTTTCTTGTTTGCTGTCTAATGTGGCAGTAATAATTTTAAAGTATAATGCTTAGAAACCCAGTCCCCTCTTCCCCGGCCTCCTCTTCTGTTTACATGTTCTGCACCATGTTTTCTTGAAGAGAAGTGGTCACGTGACCAGGTACGTCACGATCTGTGACGTGTGTTTGCGGGAAAACTTTTTCCATAGCGCTTGTGCGACACATTTCAATATCGAAACGTCTGAAATACCTTCTCATGAAAGCATTAAAACTGTTTTACAATATTTGAGTGTTTTTTCCAAAATTCAGGTTTTTCCATTACCAGTTTCTATTGCACCATTTAGATTTTGTGCATTTCCAATGGTATTTGAAATGCAGCTTGTGATTGATGTACAGCATCTTGACTTAAAGCGCTCTATAAATGAATGTATTTTTATTACTATTTTAGCCCTCAATGTTATTGTGTAGCTCATACGATACACTATTAATATTAGCTTCATGGCGAGGTGACTCTTCCTGCTCAAAGGCAAGTACTCTCAGAAAACAGATTTTCCACAAAACAATCCAATGCTCTGCAACAAGGCAAACATAGGTGGCAAATCCTAAGATCCCATCTTCACAGTAAACTTAGAATGTTTTGTCTTTCCTGGAGAGCTTTCAATGTTATAGAATCAAATAGTGATTCATCCTCATTCAAGTCCTTTAATAGTCTATATCAGCCAAGTTCAAAAGTGCAAGCATTCTAAGCGACTTCTTTGCACATATTTTACACACACTTGCAGCTTAGTTGGTATCAACCTGTTTTAAAAATTTTTTTTAAGAAGTATAAAGGCTAAAAAGGAATCTGACAACCACAAATGAAAATAAAGTTTAAAACAAGCCAGTGAATTTCAAATGATTGCAAGTCTATCGCCTACAAATCTTTGAATCATTGCGCAACCTATAAGGACATCTACTTAAATTAAATAACAATTGACAGGCAGGTGAGTATGAAATGTCCTCCATAATTTCTCTTAACTTTGTGTTTCCACTCTTGCTATTGCTGGAGTAAGGTGCTCACTTTGTGTCTACACACAAGCTGATGAAGGTAAAAGTTGGAAACACACGACTCCTTTTCCAAAGATTTTGTCACAATTGGTTCTCACGTGCCGCTCTCAAGAAAACATTCTGTAAGTGCTTTACATCTTGAAGAAGTGTGTGGAAAACCAATGGTGTTCTCAATCACAAACTCCCACACTTATAATGACTGCGGTTCCAAACAAGATTCTATTGGCTTAAAGTGGTTCAGCGTCTTGATAAAGGACAATTGAACATTTTTTAGCCTGGGTTGGAAACATTCACTTTAACACCTGAATCACAGCCTGCCCATGCTTAATGCAGTTAGTGACAATACACTAATAGCATTTGGCTTATCCCCATAGTCTAGAATAAACTGTATTTAAAGTGAACTAAAACTCTATTCTACTTTGGAGCAAAGCTCTGACTATACACACAAAAACCCCAGAGTGGTTCAGTGTCAGACAAAAGCCTACGTACGGCAGATGTGTGAGTGTGCTACTGATGGAGGAAAACTAGTCAAAATGCAAAATAGTTTATAGCATAGTTTCTCTGTGTTTAAGCAAATCTGTGTGTCTGCATGCTTATGTGCGCCTGACTAAGAAAAAGAGAGTGGGTGGAAGATGTAAAGTTCGTAACTACAAATGTGTGCACCAAGGAAATACACTTCACACAAATTGACAATATACAACTTTAAATTGTTGGCTAAATCTGTATCAATGTATAATCTATATCAACTGAATGGAATGAAGTATTGCACGAGTGTGTTTTTACTTGATTGAGTTTCTGAAGTGGTCTTCGGCAGGATTTTTCACTGTGCAGCTATTGAGCAGCCAAAGGTCTGCTTCTGTTGGATCATCTACAAAAGGAAAGAGAGCATTGATTAGAGTGTAACATATAACTGAATACACAGACCGATACATAAACACACAACAGGGCTGTAATTCTAAGTCCTTATACGACACAGTAGATTGTTCACCAGAAGGGTAAAATTAAAAATGAATAAAATACTGAAGCACGTACAATTAAAGGCTAAAACAAAAAAAATGCTAGACTCTTTCACAACAAAATAAGACAAACGTGAGCTTTTTCATGCCTATATAGAAAAACACAAACAATTGAGCATACGAAATCCCTTATCTCCACAACCCAGAATCATAAACCCATTGCATAAAACAGATGAAAACAGTACATGGCACTCCAAGTAAATCACACATGCATAATTGGTTTCTGGCATCATTCACTCAAGTTTACAGCATGTCACGGGTCAGCGTTACTATAAAAATCCGGTTTAATGCCTGTTCAAGCTAAATTTCTTGATATTTTCCTCTACTGTAATTTTGGAAGCTCCGCAACTATCAGCTTTATAATATATAGTATACATTCATTTAACATAATACTCTCATACTTCCTGGGTAATGAGTACATGGTTTGATTCCTGTGTGTGTGCAAGCAAGGCATTTCTGCGGAAGGTTCAGAACTTGGTAACACAACTTGAAGTTTTATACATAAAGCTGACATTACGCCGTCATCTGTCATTAGCATGAATAAGGTGTCAAGTCAGGGACGAGAGAGAAAATGGCACTACGAGCCCCTCACAGCAGTGCACACTCGACCAGAGTATGTGTGGAACTAACTGGACTATTGAGAGTGTTGCGATCGTGAGACAAAACGATCAAAAAACCAGGGCAAGCAGGTCGACTCTGCATGTTCGGGTGTAGGAGGAAGTTGCGTATGTGGGAATGGAGGGGGGGGGGACTTGGAGGACGGCAAAATAACGGTAAGAAATCCGTTCAATTCTGACCCAGATAACAAAATAATAATGTTGCCATCAAAAGCTCGGTCTTAGTGTTGTTTTATAGAAGGAAACCAATGTTGAAGTGTCCCTAATGCAAAAAAAAATAGCTTCAGTCACTGACAGGATTTTCAAGAAAAATGCCGTTTTCTCAGCTTTCTGTCAGAAACTGGCGATTTGTGTAAAACTTGCCAATTCAACTGCTGATTACGGAAGAACAAAACAAGCTAAAAACAAAACAAAAATTCTGATGAAAGTAGAGACTAATCCTTCAGAATCTGGTTTCAGATTGTCAAAGTACAAAATATTCTGTGGGTCTTTAAAAATCTGTCAAAACGCTCTAAAATGGCCGGCAGTGAGGGGGGGGGGAGCCGTTCTGAAAATGGCTGGCAGTGAATGAGTTAAGTGTAGTTCGCTACATTATGACACCTTTGGAGCTATGTTGGCATTTTTTGGGTTAGGTGGAGGGATCTAGTGGGGTAGGTAGGGGTTAGGGTTAAGGTAACGAACGACACTTAATGACAGCCTTCATGCATGACATCTTATTCATGCTAATGACAGATACTGACAGTATAATGTCAGCCTTTATGTATAAAACTTCAAGTAAGGAGTTACCAAAAAGTTTTGCATTCAAGAAATATTTAAGTTTGAGTCTCTGGAATTCACATTTGAAGTAAATACGGTAAGTAGGTTCCTGTCAGACACAAAGCAATAATCCAAACTTATTATCCAAAAATTTAAATAAATAAATCTACAAACTGAAACCGATGAAATCAGTGATGAAGAGAAAAAAGTTGCCAAACAATGACAACTTTTAATCTATTTACAGACCGAAACCATCTTTTCTTTACAATCTAAAAAAAAAAAAACCAGCATGTGGAGGTTGAGCAGTTTTAGGTGATGGAATCAGACAGCCAGCAAGGCTTAATGATGCCTCACAAAAACAAAAATACAGCTGCATGTCTCCAAAAAGCAACATAAATAACGTGAGTCACTCCGGTATGACATGAATCATCCGTAGAATTTGTTTGTTGGGTATTCTAGTAATGATGCTAGTAATGATTGCTCGTTTTAGGAAATAAAACGGAAAAAAAAGATTAAAGAAAAATACATGTGTGCAAAAAGGCGATAAAATTAGGTGAGGTTTGCAAGAAAAAGGTGCACATGTTGTTTTGTTTGTTTTTGGGAGAAACCAACAGACACATACTGATATACTGATAAACACAAGGTTGTAGTGGGAGTGGTCGCAGCTGTGTTGTTGCCATTTCCTGTGTCCCGGGGGAGGCCCCAGACCAATAATGAGCTCTCAATCACAGAAGAAGAAGCTGAAAAACAACACAGGCAAGACTTGCCATGCTTGTATTTCTAGCCACTGGGTGTAGTTTACACTCATGCATGTAAATGTTCAAGTTTGTGTTCTGTTTTTGTGGCAGTGTTAAAACAGTTCTAAATACCATCCAATGACATTCCATGAAAAACTGCTGCTCGGGAACGTCTGGAATCTTTGATTTGCATGATTTTTGCATAGACAAGGTTCAGCCAATGGCGGAGGGGGTCATTTGGTTCTTTTACGATCAAGTATCATGAGGCAATTGGGGAGAATCTGTTAGAGTAGAATGTTGCAATATCCTTTATCTGATGGAAAAAAGTCCCGGATTGTATGACTGGCTCCTCGGGGAAAGTTTACTGGAGGAGAAGAAGCTCCTCCAGTTTTGTACAAGTTGTAAAAAGAGATTAATGTGCATACATGCAGACTTATTAAATCAAAATGTATTTATATCATGCTTTTTGTATATATATAAAATATAATCCAAAGTGGTTTACATTATTAAAACTCTACATCCATTAAAATGATGTATGTATTAATGTAATTTATACAAGTGACTAAAGTCACAAAAAAGCTGGATATAACAGTTTGATGAGTGTATAACCAACACATTGAGCATTGATTGATAATTGTATTTTTTCTGTAGTCCAAATGTTTTTAATTCGTTACGAATTGTAACACAGTGGTTAAGAGCATAGTTCAAAATACATTTAAATTACAATCAATCCTAACGGAGCTTAGTAAAAATGACAAAATTAAAAGATTATTTGGGCAAATTGTAAAACAGTAACTATGTATAAAAATAAATGTAATTGTGAAATTAATGAATGAGCATTGAGAAGAATCAGTCTCGCATTTATAATGCAATTTAATTGGTTAGAGGAAGATGGAATCTAATTAAACCTGGAAACCAACAATGCACCCATTTCATGGCGTACATTAAATGTACAATTATTTACCTTTTACACACTGCACTTGTCCCCAGCGGTTACCTTATATCTACAAATATTATTTGTGTAACAATGTTTCACATACACACAAGCATTTATACACGATGGCAAGACTACTGCATTCAGTCTGCTGCCAATACATAGAATGTATGTTTCATACTTTCCTACTCTGTTCGACTGTAATGTATTCATGTGTCCAAAATGTAATGTATTCTAGTAATCTAAAGTTGTTGACCTCACTATACACAAAAAAAGATTGGACACTGCTCACGTGCGTGCGTTTCTGTGTTGTGGGGGGTCATACATAACACATTTCAATCATTCTACTCCCCATGGAAATGAAGGCAAAGAGCTATCAGAGCAGGTGCAGTCACCATATAAGTGTGGATTGGCCAAAGAACGAGGAACAGGGGTATGTGTCTGAACACATGTATAGGCAAAAAAGCAAGGTAAAAAAAAAGGAAGTGATTTATTTTACATATTCAGGCATCTAAAAAAAAATGCCTATTAATCAAATGAAATCATGATTTACAATGCAGGAAAATATACATGTTTACATTATTATATGATATCCAGCTTTATTCGCTGTACAATGTACTTGTGTGTGTGTTTTTTTTCATCCACAGGTGTATGCAACGCTGAGCAGAGAAACAGAGGTGAGGATCAGCTGCAGGGTCAAAAAGCAGAGAAACATACGCACTAAACAAATGTGCAGAATGGGAATATGTTCATTTCCCCAAACTCCAATGTTTCTACTGTATATGCAGATGTGCCATCACGCAAATAAAATGTAAAATAATATCCAACTCAGCACTGTTTCTGGTGTATGTGACCAGGGTTAAGATCATGTACGTTTATCCTGAAACCAATTACAGTAGTTTCTGCGGCTCTGCTCAGATGCTTATGAAGTAGATCTAGTCCAGATGCACAAAGTCAAATGGAGAAAGCAAGAGTAAAAATGACTTTCCTTAATGGAAAATATATATTCTAGATTCAATTAGTCACATACATGAAATACAGGATAAAGACTTGCATGAAGTAATACAGATCTGCTCTGATTTTAAGTTTCAAAAAGTATCAAATTCTGTTTTTGTTTACCTATTTACACGTCAGTTCAAAGTTTTGTTTCCAGTTCATTGACTTTCCCTAACCAGATGCCATTACTGACTTTTAAACATCAAAGCACATGCTGAAATCACACAGTTCTTTTGTGAGATTTGACATCCGTCCATTTGTTGTTAGACAAAACATGGTCCCAAAACATGCATTTGAGGGTATATTCCCCATCATGTGGCAATATCTGCTATTTTTGTTTCTAAAAAAAAAAAGTAAAAAAAAATACATAAATAAATAATAACAACATTGCCGTTTCCGGAAGTGAAGTACGTTTTTTCCATCTATTTTCCGCGATCACAGAAAATCGGATCCTCTAATATAGTAAGGATTAGTATTTGCTTACTAATACAAAATTGCTCCTGTACATTTAAGATGTCTCGCGTGTCTTTGGGTTTTATCATAATGTTCATTTCAACAGACAAAACGTACATTGTGCACTACTACCTTTGCTGTCCAAATGCAGGTGTTTTATACTTGTGTTAATAGAGAGGTGCAGTCCAGAATGTTTCAGACATTACCTTATTAATGAATGTGTAATTATTTAGCATTGACGAAAGCTAAATCAGGTTTGTTGGAGCAAGGAGATGACTAAAGTATGCAGTCCTCCAGGACTAGAATTGAGACACTGGATTTAAAGTGATTAAGAGGATTAGTTGCATTTACTTGCACCATCCTGCACACATTCACGCTCCAATGAGGATAATGGAAGGTGCATGTTGTTCATTGGGAGAATATTATGGTTGAGAGTCTTATCCAAGGTCACTTTGAAACATAGGCAGCAGGAGTTGGGATCAAACTGCCATGGTTAACACGAGAGGACAATCTGCTCACCCACCAAAGCAACAGTCGCGTCCTCCTTATTGTGTCTGTAGTTTATGTGTGGTGCCAGTATAAAGTAAAACTGGGGCTGTAGCATTTTTCCTCCATCTCTGTAAGAAGTCTATCTGTTTAATCCCAAAGGTATGCATTTAAAGTATAAACCCTAGATTTTTCCCTTTATTATTCACCTACACACAACTTCATATAGAACAAACACTTCAGGCTACAGCGAGCAGTATATAAAGAACAGAAGCAATGGTTGCATATAGCATGTGAAAAAGTCACATGCTAAACTAAACTAAACTCTAAACTCAAGCAAGAACTAGGAAAATCAGGGTTGGAATTTGGTAAAGTCAGATTGCAAAAAACAACATGCTCTTATGTAATTCACCTTAATTTGGTTTTGATACAGTATGCAGCAGCTGAAAAAAGTCAAATACCACAAAAATAAAATGTAAAAAAATGAGACCTGTGACTTGTATTTTGGTGTGAAGATGAATCCCATCAAAAAAGTAAATGAATAGCCCAGTTTATCCTTAAGATGTTCTGTCCTGATGAGCAAGTTCCACATGCCTTTCAATAAATACTGTCATGGTCATAATAATTAAAGACTTTCGTGCTCGTATGATTGCAACCTTAAACTCTGAAATGACAATTTTCCTCTCCAGCACTCAGAGGCTTTAATAGAGATCACTTTCCAAATGCCTGCTGGGAGAGTGCTTAGCTTCTCTCTTCTTTTCCAGTTCTCGCTGATTATAAAGTATACCACTTGACTTGTTGAGGCAGCTTGGGGAAGTTCACTGCAGTGACACTGTGTATATTTATGTCCAAAAAAAAACCTCTCGAGACTTTTGCTTTCCAAGCACCATAAACCTTTCACACAGGCTCCTTTAATTCCCTCGTGCGATGGCAGACACACTGCATATGACCCTACTTTCATTAGTATCATCATGACAAGAGGATCATATTTTCCACTTGAGACTAACCTATTTAAGGATTTTCCAAATTTCTTTTGACACCCTCCCCTGGTTGTACACGTGATACAAGTTACACATCCTCATCCTAAAATCTACAAACAGAAAAGACTGAATGATGGTTAAGCAAGCCATACATTCAGTCATACAGATTACATTTCTTACATAGATGATTATGTGATTTATGTGTCCAATCAGTCACTTTCCTAGAGTCTGCAAATAAGGAAAACATTCCATCATGCAACCCAAAGCAGGGCCGTCTCTGATTTCATTCTGCTGTTCGGCCATGGTTACATGATGTACAGGAGGAGAGGCCTGGGATTGTTGGCCTGTAATTTGCACGTGTGTGTGTGTGTGTGTGTGTGGGAGTTTAAAATATAAGGCAGACAGCAATGCTCAGGGTCAACAAGATGATGTGAATATTTTACATGCAGTCTACACCATGACCCACTTTCTATATCCCATGCCCCCACATACCCCCAGACTCCACCACAAACCCTAAACATCCACAAAGCAGTGATGAACAGTGAAGCCTGCTTTTATATTTTTTTAAAAAAACAGTATATATCAGAGTTTTTCAAGCTTGGGGTATATGTATAGTAATGGATACATTTAACAAATTACTGATTTATTTATTTTTCAATAGTAGAATTCATCAAGCATTGGATTGTTCACCCACTAATAGGGAACGTGAGCTGGGTTTAGACCATCGTGAGACAGGTTAGTTTTACCCTACTGATGATGTGTTGTTGCAATAGTAATCCTGCTATATATATATCTCAAATAAAATGCACTATAAAAAATATCTGAGGTGGCACAACACAATCCTAGCTATTCTATATTTGTAACACAGTATAATAAACATGAACAAAAACTAATTCTAGAAAAGAAATAGTTTTTGGAACCACTGGTATATATATACACACAAAGCACAACACGTATTGATACATTGCTCTTTAGTTTTTACAAAGTCGTTTATATTCTCAAAAAAACTGACAAAACCTGAAGACGTGCACGCATGTTGCTCTCATGTTATTTCTGTCCTCTGACCTTCCATCATACGTCCCCTCCCTGAAACACATTGCCTCTTCTTCTTCTTCACTGCCCCTCCAAACATTCACCCAGACAGACACACAAGGTCACAAAAACCTTGGAGCACAGTGCAGCATTGGTTCGTGGGATAGGGGCAGGGGGTGACTTTGGGGTGAATGGACACACCTGACTGAGCTAACAAAGGCCTGTGTGGTGTTACTTTCTGATAGGCCAACTAGACAGCTGGATGTGGTGGAGCACAGACCCACTCCTCATGCTACGTTCACACCAAACGCGGCTTCTGCGGCACAAGCGAACACATTACATGCAAAGTCAATGGTTTAGACGCGCTGGGAGGCGAATTATTCGCCGGTGGGGCGGCGCGAACTGTTTCGCGCGTTGAACGCGAATGCTGCGGCAAGCGCGCTCCCGATTTTCGCGTTGTTCGCCGTTCGCTTGAGTTGAAAATATTGAACTCCAGCGGCAGTTTCGCGTGACGCGCGCGCGAAAGCCAATCAGAGTCCTTGTTGGCAATGACGTCAGGCAGGCAACACGGAAACCAGTATTTTCACCCGTTCAACCATTGAGGAGAAGCTAATCGTAGCGGTGTGTGACCACCGGGAGCCTGTTATTTTAACCGGGACCAGGAAGGATTTGGCGTGGAGGAGAATCAGCGAGGAGGTGGAGCAGCAGGTAAATGTTCTCTCTGTAGTTTTCATCTTTGAAAATCGGCAGTGAGTGAGGATAGCATTAGCTAATGATAGCATTAGCCGCTAACACCAGCTATTTTCACTTATGGGTTATGAGAGGAAAAAAAAGTCAGTAGAACCGTGGTGGGTCAGCTGCAGGAACATCTAAACGGTGGAAATACCCTGTGGTCATGTCCTTCATCGACCCCTTTGTTTCACCGCGAGAGACAAGCAGCAACATGGGGCAGAGGGTTGAGGAAGACAGGACCGCAGAGTATGGTCAACCATCAGAGACTGGAGGTTTGTTTATCAGTGCAGACATATAGAAATATATACCAGGTTAATATTCAGGCCTTTATGTATCACAGGGCTTCTTCTAGTGGGGGATCTAAATCTAGTGTAGTGATTTAAAATGTATAGTAATGTGTTTCATATATTGTTTGCTGTCACTCAGAGGTAGACAATCAGATGAGTGATGGAGAAGGACAGGGAGGGGGAACAGATAGTGCTCAGGGAGCAGGAGAAGATGATGATGATGATAATGATGCTGCAGCAGCATCTCCTGCAGAAACAAGTGCAGCCAAACCATCTGATATGAACATGACAGAAGTTGTTTTGCATTCTGTTATAAATAAAATGTATCTATAAATGCTTGGTATATCAGTGATGACAATGTTGATCATTACCTCATTTAATGTTTAATTAAAATATATCTATGATCTTATTTAAGTAACAGTGACTTGATAAGCTATTTTATATGTATATATATAATGTTTGTTTATTTTTAAGGAAAAAGAGCACAGAAGAGGCCCAGCCAAGGCTCTCCAAGAGAGGTGGAGCAGCTTATCCTACAGACCTTCAGGAGACCTCCTCCTCACCACCAGCTCTGACTGAGGATGAGATGTTTTTCAGAGACCTGCTTCCTATCCTGCAAAAAGTGCCACCAGAATTTATGGAACGTTAAATTTCAAAGTTTTAAACTTCTTGATTATCATCCGGTAACACTAAATTTGGAATATTTTAATTAGGTTTTGGATTGGGCTGGATGGGCTGGATGGGCGGCACTCTTTGCATGGCAGGAACCACATTGTGAATAGTTTTTTTATACTAGTTTGTTTATTATGTAAGTTTTATAATATTGAAGTAAACAGTTTGTTTAAAATTGAGGTATTATGTTAATGTACATGGTGTTCTTTCAGAATTGTTGATTAAAAACACATTTTAAAGTGTACTTTTGCTTTCTTTTTAATTTCTATCAATGCATCTTAACAGCTATGTGTACACCACATCAAGGTTATATATTTTGTTCATACAAGAATATATAGTTTCCTCATATTGATTCTGTGTGAGACTTTTAATGCCTTAAATTAATTTCAGAGGTGAGGTTTCTTGGATTATTTCTTTCTGGTTAAAAATGAAGCTGACAGACGTTTCTCTCCCCATTCTTCCATATTTATTATACACATGTTAATACAGTAGGAAGTTTGCTCTATAGAAGTATGTGGTTGGCTCTTAAAATAGTCGTTTTGGGTGTTCTGGTGGAATATGTCTAGCCATGGAACGGCTCCTGCAGAGAAGTACGATGTGAAGACCTCTCGTCCATAGCTGTTAGCTGTGGTCCTGAAGGAGTCACCTGTGGTCAGATACCTGCACAGTGAACAACATAGAAAAGCTCAGATCATTGATAATCAGATATATATAATGTGGGTGTGTACGTGTGCATAAAAGGTGGAGAGATTAGAAAGAACAGGCCTTATCTGCCAGATGACAATAATTAACAGTAGTAAATAAATAATGATTTATTAATAAGAGTTAAAAACAATAAATATTATTAATGAAACAAGCCTCATCTTCCAGAATAGATCTCCAGAGGACAAAAAATAACAATAGTAAATAATTTATTATAATGATTAACTTTTATTTTAGTTGTAATATATTTATGATAAAAAACAATAAAGCAGGGATTAATATAGTATCTATCTTTATTGTGTATTTGAGAGATGTGTCTGATGAATCATGGCATCTTCGGTTGCTTATGAAACTTACCGGAGACAGACAGACAGTCGTTCGGCTGCAGAGATGGAGCTCCGGTAGTTGGTATCCTGCCGGGACATCCGTGGGCCAATCCGACCCAGCAGGTCGTCGAATCGGGCGCTGGTCATCCACGGGTACCGCTGGAAGCAGTCATCATCCAGCTGTAGCTTCTGAAGCGGTCAGTGAAGCTCACCGAGTTGGATGTGGCGCTGGTTAACCTGGTGAAGCCAGGAAAGCCGACGTTCCTTCCGAGGTTAGGAGCAGTGAATTAACGGAGGTCCTCCATAGTTGATGGTGGAAACAAACAGAGCCTGGTTGTCGCCGTTTGGGAGTCTGGTGGGCGGAGCTTCGCTTCAGACGCGAATGAAGCGAATAGGGAAACATTTTTTGATCCCGCGAATCCTGCGGAAGGTTTCGCGCGACAGACGCGAACGGTCCCGCAGAAAACGCGTTTGGTGTGAACGTAGCATCAGAATGACTTATATTAATAAATTTAAACTAAGTTACTGATGACAAACTAATGAACAGTGAAATTCACTGCAATATTATATTGTTGGTGACTTAAACATTGGATCAAACGTGCTAGAGTGCAGTCTACATTTGAGTAAGAGAACCATTTACAATATAATTTTTTAAAAAAAGCTAATTGCATAAATGCAAGTCTTAATATGTATCAACTATATCCAACAGTTTTTAATATGACACATCAGAATCAGAATCAGAATCAGAAATGTTTTTAATGGCCATGTACAGTTTTAAGGACAGTACAAGAAATTTGTCTTGGTAGTTGGTGCACAAAACAAACACAAAAAAAACAAAAACAAAGAACAACCCAGCAACAATAATAATAATAATAATAATAATAATAATGATAAATATAAAGGATGAGGGATAGATAGAGAATAAAGGATAAGTAGGCTAAATATAAATATATATATATATATATATATATATATATATATACAGCGCAGCAGATAATGTCATCATGGAGGTGGTGATCGGGTGGGGGGGGGTTCAGTGGGTGACTTGGGGTGTGTTCATGTGGATGGTGGCAGAGGGAAAGAAGCTGTTTTTGTGTCTCTGTAATGGGCCTACATATAACAGCTGCAGTTACCTTTAAGCCATCCCATTCCCAAAGCATGTGCGTGATCATAGGTGTGTTCAGAGAGCTGAGCTGGACATGTTGAGTGGGGACTACAAGACAGATCCCTGCTGACAGCAATGCTGTCTAAAAGGCTTTGAGCCCCACGGGAGAAAGTAGGAGTCCCTTTGTGTGTGCACGTCTGTGTGTATGTGTGCATTCGTGCGTGCGTGTGCATGTGTATTAACGTGGCAAATTGTGAATGGACCCTCAAATACTTTTACCTCTACTCTCATTTTAAAAACACTTGCTCAGGCACATGCTGGCTTTCACATACACACTAACATACATTCAAACAAGCATGCAAGCACAAAAACACACGCTCTCACGTGCACACATGAGGGGCTTGGGGTTTGGCAGTTGGTCTTTCCATAAAATAAGTATCTTTCCCGCTGTAAATTGTACCAACAATTATCAGATCATAGAGATCAGTACAAAACCACAATATATTGCAACTCAACTATCTAGTTAAATGGCATCTCGGCTTTCCTTCACGACGTAACTGCTATTCACAAAGAGAGCTACGCAAGATCCGCGGCTGTCAATCATCATCATATATGACGTAAAATCCAGTTTTCAACCTCAAATAACTTATTTAAAACAAAACTTCACAGAAAAATGAGCTCTTGAACACAATGTAGGCCTGTAATAACTAATGATTAGGGATGTAACGATTCACTCAACTCCCGATACGATTCGATTCACGATACTGGGTTCACGATACGATTCTCTCACAACTTATTTTACAAAACAGGACTGTAGACAAATGATGATTGAAAAATATTCCTTTATTTTTTAGAAAATACTGTACTGTGTCAAAAGAATCCCTTGATAAACTATTCAAAACAATGCAATTCAACTAAAAATAAATCTTGAATTAAATAAATAAAGGAATAATACAAATGAAGAAGAAGCCTATTAATTTAAATTCTGGTTCTATAATAAACAATGCAAAACTGCATAATAGTTCTTTTTCTTTTTAAAAGTGCAACTGAAAATGTATTTTGTGCCTTAACAATTGGACTTTAAAAAAAAAAAAAAAAAAAACCCATCATTGCACTGTATTTAGGTCAGATATTTATTTGGACCAGCAGAGGGCGCTGGTAACCCAGTGGTAACCATGCAGATATTCTGTGCAGTGAAGAAGAGATGCTATGCTAGCAGACATAGCTAATAGAAAAATGTGACTTTTACAGATATTCACGTAATATTACAGATATTCTTTCGGTGCTAAAGGGGTAAGGAATAATTTATGAACATATTTAAGAGTAGAAGGCGGCCAGAAAGAAAGTATTAGCAGATTCCGCCCGCCGCCTACACTTCTGGATAGCGCCCTCTGCTGGTTAAAAAAAGTACTGCGGTTCAATTTTCAGATAATCGATATCAACCGCGATACCTATCAATCGATTTTTAACTGCCTTACGATAAATCGTTACATCCCTACTAATGATTACTCATTTGTCATCATTAAGGAGGCGGTGTTTATGATCTATACTGCAACAAGTCAGCAGGGGGAGCTCTAAAAATAAAAGCTTCACTCCACCGGGGAGCTTGTCCCGTCGATTCTTTTTACAGTCTATGGCCTGCACATGCTTTCAATACAGAATCCTATCCAAAATACACCGTCTAAGGCACATGTCAAACTCAAGGCCCAGGGGCCACATCCGACCATTTAGATCAGTTTTTCTCAAATGGGGGTACATGTACCCCAAGTGGTACGTGATGGCACTACAAGGGGTATTTGAGAGAGAGAGAGAGAGAGAGAGAGAGAGAGAGAGAGAGAGAGAGAGAGCGAGAGAAATAAAAAAATAAAGCATTAAAAATATGGGGTTTTATAATGTTTATTTTTAGTTTAAAATGATAAACACACTGAATAATACCAGCAACTAACAAAACGGCAACAAAGACACACTAAATGAGAGAAAAATACACAAGGTTACAACAAAATACACAAAACTAACAGAAAAACAACTAAACGACACCAAAAACACACACAAAAGAAGATACAAATATAATAATAATAAAACAACAACATACACAAAATGACACCAAAAACACACAAAATGATAATACAAATTATCTTGACAAGAACATGAAGTGAAAATATAACGGTCAGTCTTGGTCCCACATCAGGAGGGAGATGAACAGAAATAAAATAAACTTTTGAAATAAATGTGTTCAGGAGGCACTAAATATTGTTTCGTTCACTAATTTACAAAATGAGATTCTTTAAAATGTGCATTATCACTCATTCATTCCATCATTATCATCTATAGTTATTGTTTTTTCACAGTATTCTGAGCAAAATGTTGTAGTCGGACATAAAGGGATACTTGCATTCAAAAGTTAGAGAAAGGAGTACTTGAGCCAAAAAAGTTTGAGAACCACTGCTTTAGATTGTCATTTTTACTTTTTCCTGTGGGCCGAATTGGACAGAGAATAATGATAATAACTTTAATTTGTAAAGCACTTTACATTTAACGGTAGTAATCTCAAAGTGCTACAGAAACAAGGGCCAAAAAAATTAAACGGATAAAATCAATAATAAAACAAACAGTGAATAAAATCAATAAAACATAATTTAGCAGAAAGCTTTCGTAAAAAAGATTTTTAGGCCTAGAGAACACATGAATCTTTGGATAAATTACTAAATAGTTAAGTTGGTACTATCTTTTTGTCCCTCCAAATATCATTGTATTATTTTATTGCTAATTGCAGAAATAACAAAATTTTTCTGAATTCCAAGCATTTTCCCACAAAACTCTTCTAAATTAAAAATAAATTGGTCACAAAAATCAAGAATTTTAAAGCATTGATGTTGCAGGGACTGATATCTGTCACTTATTGTTTGGATATTGCCATTGCCTTTTTAAACTGTATATATCAGTTATACGTGGAAGTGAAATCTAGGGCACATTCGTGTTTAAATTGCACTTTGTTTCTAACTAAACTGCGGCCCACTTGAACTTAAAACGGTTGAACGGTTGTGGAAAACCACTAAACTAGAGGTGCACAGACTCCATTTAAAAGAAAAGATAATGGAGCTAAATGAATTAATAAAGCGTGCCCGCTCTGCTTATTTCACTAATCTTGTTTTGCAAAATAAGAGAAACCCCAAAGTTTTGTTCAATACTATTGAAAATCTTGTTGCACCCTCACCTTCCCATGTGCCTGTACACACACAGGAGGACTGTAACAATTTTTTAAATTTCTTTGTAAATAAAGTACAAGACATCAGGGCTAGCATCACTCCTCCCTTGGTTAGCTTGTGCACTGCATCAGCCCCTGTGAGCTCATGGTCCTCCTTCACTCCTGTCAGCCTACAGGATGTTCAAGTTTTAGTAAGAAAGATGAAACCCTCATCGAGCACTGTAGACATTGTTCCTACTTCTCTGCTTTTAAATGTTTTTGATGTTGTTGGTCCTTGGGTGGTAAAATTGATAAACCTCTCACTTTTATCTGGCTCGGTCCCCAGCTTTTTTAAACATGCGATAATAAACCCCATTCTTAAAAAACCCAATCTTGATCCGGGGGAGCCTATAAACTACCGGCCCATATCTAAGCTTCCCTTCATGTCTAAAATCATGGAGAAAATGGTTGCTAAGCAGCTAACCTCATACATGGAACAGCATGATATTTATGATAAATATCAATCTGGTTTTAGATCAATCCACTCCACTGAAACTGCTCTTCTGAAAGTTTCTAGTGACGTGATGATGGCCGCTGACTCTGGTCGTTACACAGTTTTAGTTTTACTTGATCTGACAGCTGCCTTTGATACTGTAGATCACAGTATACTGGTTGATCGACTCAAATCTGAGATGGGGTTTTCTGGTACTGTTCTCCAGTGGTTTACCTCTTACATTAATGGAAGAACCTTTAATGTTGCTATTAAGGATGTTATGTCTAATATGTCCAACCTGTCATGTGGAGTAGCTCAGGGCTCTGTTCTGGGGCCTGTTTTGTTTTTATTGTATCTGATGCCTCTTGGTCGATTGATCCGTAATTTTAAAAATGTGTCTTACCATTTCAATGCTGATGATATCCAGTTGTACTGCTCCTTTAATGACTCTGAGTTTCACTTTTTATTTGAGTTCTTAGATTGTATATCCTGTATCAAAAACTGGTTGTCATCAAATTATCTCCAGATAAATTCAAACAAAACAGAAACTCTGATCATTGCTCCTGATAAAAAGATCCCTCTAATTAATAATAATTATTAATGTTGTTATTAATATTGTTTAAAATGAAGTCAACCTTATCAAAATGTGAAAAATGTGAGTCATTAGCTGAAACACAATCCTTATAAATATCTTATTTCAAAAACGCATAATACTTGTGAAAACATGTGGAACAACAGCCGCTTAAGCATCTTTAAAAAAAGGGAAACACAGACACAGGCACAGACACAGACACAGACAACCCTATTTCTGTCCATTTCAGTAGTTAATCTTCTGATGCAATTTCAGAGCAATAACAGAAAAAGAGTGGGATTAGATACCCAAATATAGGTCAGCCGTTTTCTTTCCTTGTGGTGTTCCTACAACTAGCATCATGTTCCTTAATAAACGTGCTTGTTGAAAAGCTAGTTCAAGGATATTCCTTAATTATCACCCTCAAAAATAAAAGTTTTTTTGTAAGTTGTTTTTATGCATTCTTGTTTTGAAAGATACAAATGATAGCATTTTAGCCACACGGTTAACTGAAAACATGTCTGAGAGGAATAAATATGATGACGTGGATTACAGCAATAGATATTGCCAATTTTAAAAGAAACACAAAAAGGTCAAACTTAGTTTAGGATTTAGATAATAAAGACAATACTCACAGTCTTCAACACACCCAAAAGATTTTTCTCAGGATTTAAAAGAGTTAATAAAAATAAGAAGTTAGGTATTTTTTCTATTTAACTTTTTTTTACGATTTATTTCTTTAGCCTGAAGAAGAGCTGCCGTCATCACACCATAGTCTCAATCTCACAGCCTTAAAACCATCTTCTTCACTGAATTTGTCAGGCACGACAACACACCGCAATGGTTTCTGTACTGTCTGCTTATCTCCTACTTTGTTCCCATGAGACTGCTGTGTACTATAAGATGTGGGGAGAGTATGCCAGGTTAGACACAGCAGGAGCCTGTGATAGCAGTCCCGTCAACAGTTTGACAACATCCTAGAAAGATTTATTCACTGGGGATTTTTTTTTTCTTTCTGTCCTCAACTTTTCAGCTGAAGAGAGAAACAAGAAGGAGACGCATAAAAGGTAAAAAATAAAAAGTGAGACGTTAAGAAAAAGGGGAAGATAATGATTCAAGAGGATGGAATTTTCAGACACATGATTAGAAAATAGCGTAAGATTGGGATGCCTTCAAAAGAAGTACCAAGGAGAGACCTAGTATCTGAAGATTAAGTGAGGGTCCCTCTGTAAAAAATAGCAGGCAAGTCGGGCTGAAAGTGGAGCAGGAATGATAAATGCAGTGAGAAGAACCAACAGCTAATTTGGATGGCAGAAGTTTCTATCTCAGGGGCAGGGGGGCTGAAGTCGATCTGTCTTCCTTACGTCTGATCACAAACACAGTGAGAGCACCTGAGTCTAGACACAACAGTTTCTCTCTGGAAGAAGTGGTGTTAGTTTAGAGATACTGGTAAAAGTAGAGCAACAGCTGTGGCAGTTCTGTGTTATCGGTGGAATGAAGATATGTGTTCACAAATAAAAAGAAAATTTGGCGATATTGGTTGTACGTACATGGGAGAAAACACCACAACAAGAGAAAATGATGGTCACCAATTCCTTGTGGTTTCAAATTTGGATTAACACTGATTTACTAACCTATTTATGGATAGAGGATCTAAAATGGCCATGAGTACACTTACTTTTTCCACTTCTCACCTAGCAGAGATGGGCCAAATTTAATGAAGTAGTAGGAATGAAGCACTAATCTGCAACAGCAACCGAGCACCATTATGATCATTAGCTCAGACAAACACCCAGAGAGCGATGATTAGAGTCAAGGGCAGAAAAGTCAGTGAGTTTGAGAGATTTAAAGGTTGCGGTGAGACTAGGTAACATTTTATTAATATTACATTTAAAACAAATCTCACAGTAAACTTATTTAAAAATTTGTCTGGATCACTTGTATTTTCTGTAACTCCGTTAACTGAATACTTCAATCTCAAGTCATTCTAAAGATCTTAAGCCTTTTTTAAAATGGTCATTATTTGCTTAGGTTCTGTTAAATCATACAGTATCTTTGAAACAAGTTATAGCTCAATTTAAAAACCTATGGTGAAATGAGTTTATAATTTTCCTGTTGTTGAGTGTATGGATGTGGTTGTCTGTTTTGGCCCTGTGATGAACTGGCATTCTGTCTAAGATGTCTCTCACCTTGCCCCCTGTGTGACCTGGAAGAGGAACAAGCAGACCCCGTGACTATGTATGAATGAAGAAATGAATGCGAACCTTTTTTTATGATTTATTTCTGAACCATTTATTCCAACAGCTGTAAAGCACATGTTGAACCAGATTTTACTGCCTCTTTTAGCAGTCACGTACACAGAATCTGCTTTTTATCATTTTGGCAGAGAGAGCCTTAACGATTTTTGGTTTAAAGTCTATAATAAAAATTCAATATAAAGGCAATTTTTCCCTTTCAACGGTAATGGAATAAGAAATGTCGACCTTTTTATTGGAAACAGAAAACCAAGTCTCTAACTATAGTTACCCGAATGTAAGCTTTTTGATAAAATATACAAAAAAGACTAAAGATTGGAAACATGTTAACATCTCACAGTTGGCATGGTATTATCTTTAGCCACACTTGAGTAAACTGTAGATATCAAGTGTACAGTGATAATGTCCTCTTTATTTTTCAATTTACTACTTCTGGTAGCCTATGTAGGTCCAATATTAGAGAATAACTAACGGAAATAAAGGAATTCCCTTCTTGAAATGGAAAGGACATATCTGACATGAAACATACCTTAAAATAGAGTTTAGGCAACAATATAGTGCATTTACAAACCATTTTTTCCTAGTAAACAGATGGTTGAATGCATAACATACTGATGAAAAGTCAATTTGGTTTGGCCCTATGTGAAAACACAACCAAAGTCTAGAGCAGATCAGAGAAGTGAATTTTACTGTAAATAACAACAATATTCTCAGTGGGTTGAATTCACAACTCTTGTATAGATCTGACGAACCGAGTCAGGTCAAGGTGATAAAATGATCAGCTGTTCTTCCCCCATTCAGCCGACTCTGATGTTCTGTAAAAGCAGCCTATAGCTCATAGTGCCCTACGTGTTACACTCAGATAACACAAGCCTCAAATGCATATAAGTGTGTTTGTTTATCCATTCAAGGGTGTGTGCGTGTATCAGGCAAAGACTCTTTCTTTACCTCAACTGTCAAAACCATGATGGTAACCACAGTCAGTTCCCCATTTCATAACAATAACAGACTGGGCAAATATTGACACAGCATTTCTCTGACATTACAAATGTGATTATACTTGTTGTTTGCACTTGAAGATGGCAGTTAATATTCAATCGGGTGTGAGGGTGTGGCTGTGTGTGTGTGAGAGAGAGAGAGAGCGAGAGAGAGAAAGAGAGAGAGAGAGAGAGAGAGAGATAAACCGAGAGAGTTGTGTGTAATGTACACAGTACAACTTTTAAATAAATAGGGCAAAGGGAAAAGCGCATAATAATTTGCTTTTTGTATGAAAGTAGGTGATAGAAAACAGAGCGATGAAGAAGCGTGTGTGTATGTGTGTGTGTGTGTGTGTACTTGTTCCGCTTGTCACCTGGATCGGTGACAAAGACTGAAACAGAACAGTCAAAGGAAAAAGAAAAGGGACCAGCTGTATGCAAAAGCTCACCTGTTCTCTGAAGTAAAGCACACATCAACATGAACTGAGGCAGATGGAGCAAGTATTGACAAAAGTGGCAGTTAAGAGAGTTTTAGTAGTTTAACACCGAATGAGAAAATAGCACTGGGTGTGATCTGTTTCTCACTAGTTCACAAAACATCCACTTCTGTCACTATGTCAAGGGGCCCAAGTTAAAATTTACTGCAAAGGAATGAAGACATTCTAGACCACAGGCCAAGAAAAGGCAGGTCACGGTACAGATCCAGACCCTGAACTATGTTGTCACATAAATGACAAGGTTAGGATATAACACCATGACTGAGTCGGTGCAGCATTTATGTCTTTACGATAAAGTTTTAACCACTTAGAAAATGTATCAAAAGGGCATCAAAAGTGTATGGCAGCCAACTCAAAGCACGTTAATACACGAGCAATGTTCTGTCTTCATTTGGGAGTAAACACAGCGTTGTCAACTTCAAGACTAGTTACTTTTTCATTCACCACTGCTAAAGCCCATCTGTGTTTGAAGAGTTAGTTAGAAGGAAATGTTAGGGTACCCTCACACTGGTTTAGTCCCAGACTCGGTCTGAATGGGCGGAGGATATCTAATCATTTTCACCTCGTGTTGGCTCGGTTTGCGTTCAGAGCAAAACTTCTGATCCTCTTTAAAACACCTCTGGTGCAGTTGCATGAGCTAACCGCTTGAGGGCGTAGTTACTGGAGGAGAGACTTCTCTAGGTAGAAAAACAGGAACCCAAAGAAGAGGCTCTTAACAATAGGTCAAAGCGAGCACTTAAGAGTCCGCAGAAACTTCTGCCTTCTCCTTTTGTTCTTTCACAACATTCAACAATAGAGCAGCAACAAGTTGCCGTGCTTTTTGTGTCCTGTCCTGTATTGCGCCGTCGCCAGTTCTTCCTGACCACTTACAATGTTGTGCACTCTACGTCATCGACAATACTTATGGTCTTCACAGTGAGAGAGACCGGCCAAAACAATCGCTCTAGAATTTGCTTGTTTGATCCACTTTAGACTTTGTTTGCATGGAAATCCAAATATTCAACTAGTGTATTTTCCTGTTTACCTGAAGATTAAGAAAATGTGGTACACAAAGAATGTTCTTTGGACCATTCGAATCTGCTGAAACAAAAACCTTTATAGGTGCATAAAGAACAGTCTCCTGCAAGACTTTCATACTAAATGTTTTTAAAGCAACAGATATAGAAAAACAATGAGCGGAGATGATAACATATTGGGGTTTGCAGCTCGAGAAATTATATCATTTCACATTTCAAAAGGCTCCTTTTTTCTTTTAGATCCACCTCAGCTTTATCTGGGATTATATAGACAACAGTGGGCGGTGTCCTACTTGTGCTGGCAGATGCCACAAAGCTTTGCTAGAGTATTTTTTTTCCAGTGGATGCTGGGATATGAGCTGCCATCCTTTCCTCATTGGTAATAGGTGGATGTGCCCTCAATGACAATCATGTGATATGCTGACCTGACCGAACAAGGAGTGCCCTAAGGGCACAGCTTAGTCTGGCCAACAGGAGATCAAATTGTGATGTTTGTGTCTCTGAACCCATTATGAGTTTGACACCAATGCACTAACACAGTGGAAGTGAGAAACGAGAATGGGAAACAGAGTGAGGCTGAAAGGCAAGTGAAAAAAAAAACACAGAAATGGTGCATTTTACAGTAATACAATAAGAGACAAACATTAATATGTTACCTGTCACCTTGCATATTTGCTTTTTAAATATGTAAAAACACAACTGAATATGTAATAATGTGCATTCTGTTAATATTTTTGTTTTTCTTTTATTCTTAAAATTGACAAAAAAAATGTCACCTACATATGCCATATACCAGGGGTTTTTCAAAGTGTGGGAGAGTGAGTCCTCCCCTCAGAGACCAAATATACAGCAGCAGCTGGATGTGTCAAAATGTTCTCCAGCTCAACACTGTCAAGAGAGAAGTGCCAGCCTAACCTCATAGTCATTGAAGGCTACATATCAAGCTGGAAATCTTATTGTAATAATTCACTCAGAACTGAATGGCATCAAAAACCAGATGCAGAAAAGCTTGTTCATGCATTCATTTTCAGAAGATTAGATTAGAGGATGTACCAAAATGAAAATTTGTAAAATATAAACGCTTGGCCGAATACCGAATATCAAATGCGGTTAAGTTTTTCACAATTTTTTTTAATCGTGCATAAATAGCCTAGAATAATTTTTTAGACGTTTTTAAAGAAAGTAAATGTTTATTGAATATTTTTGACATTTTTAAATATTCCAGTCGTCTTTGCTTTTCAAAAAAAAAAACTAAGTTTTTCATTTATATTAGCCCTTCAAATGAAACAAAACACGCATTCCCCAAAAAACTAAAGTGGATTAAAGGAGAGGTATGATGAACAACTTTTACGCGGTGACGGACGACGGAGAGAGATAAGCGGAAAGGAGAAAGTCTGGCTGTGTTTGTGTGCGGAAAGGAAGAGCTGCTGCTGTTGCTCCTGCCACTCTAGTTCTGCAGCAACGCACACACGTTATTTGTTTGCGTCATTGCGTCAAATGCTACTATTTGGCCTGGCTTTTAACTCACTCCCCCAAAGGCAGAATGTGGCTTTTTTTGCAATATTTGGCCGAATATATTCGGTTACTGAAAATTTGGTGCATCCCTACTTACGATACAATAAACAACAGGACCCCGATAATGATACAACACAAAATGTTTGAAAAGTAAAATTGTAACTGGGGGGAAATTGTAATTGCTACACTAATGCTACACCAGCCTATGCCGGTGTTAAAAACACCAGCTACACCAGCCTATGCTGGTGTAAAAAACAAAACATTGTTGACTTATTAAAAGTGGAATAAAAGAAGAACAGAAGGCAAGCGGAAAGATGCAAACTAAGATATATCATGTGAATGAGCCAAAAAATGTATATATATCACTGTCTGTGTTTCATGAAATAGGAAGCTGCACATGTTTCTGGTTTAGGATTAAAAAAAAAAAGTTAGAAGAAATGAATGGAGCACCTTGTTCAATTGGCAGTGTCTTTACAAGTGATATGCATCACTGGTGCCCCCACACACTTCCACATCAACTACATTAGGCCTCCACTGGTTAATACTCTTAATTGAAAGCCAATGCTGCCCTGAACCAAATCATCTGATCCCTCTACCTGTAACGCAACCGCTTTCAAAATGAGAGCTGCAAAGCTCCTAATCACAGCTTCAACACTCTGACATGGATATACAGGTTTCTGATGCGCTTAGCAAGAGCAGGTGAAAGGAACGAGGAAGCTGGCAGCTAGACTGATGATTAGACAAGCTGCTCTGCTCCAGCTATAAAGACCAAAACTATTTACCTACACATTCAAAAGCAAAGGGCTTTTCTATTTTAGGATCCTATGGAATTCATGTGAGCTCTAGCTGAAAATGGTCTGTAATGTTGCATCAGTATTGCAGGATTTATCAAGTGTTAGTATAAACATAGATGGTACCTGAAATGATGATGAAACCTGATTAACTGAATACAGAAAAAATGTACTTCACAAACACACAAAGTAGACAGTCAGTACATAAGAAAACTATAAAGAAAAAGATTAAGTGCACCTTATGAATATTATTAATATCTGAATATCAGATATTTTTTTGAGTTTTACATTAAAAACAATCACAGCATAAATGCACTAGGGCTGGGCAATATGGATAAAAATTCATGTTTATTCTTTTTATTTTATTTTTCAAGTTGGTGATACACAATATAAATCTATTAGATATATTATCCTCAAAAAAGCACTACAACTACAATATCAACACACGTTAATCTTTTTCTGGCTCTCTCCAAAAAATTGTATTTTATTAAACGTATAGGAGACATTTCAGAATAATTCTCTGCTTCCTATGTATGCAGGATTTTTTGGCAACGTGCATTTATGCGTGTGTGCGTGCGTGCGTGTATACACACATATTTGCTTGTGGATCCGTGTATGAATACATTAGGTAGCTGGGGTGGACATAAAGCCAAATCCCAGAGAATTTGCCTGCTAATTAATAAATCATTACAAAAATGAGACCATTTTAAGTGTTTTCCAGTGTGAATAATTAATCCCTTTGTCCACAGTCTGAGCTAAGAATGGGTTAGATTCTCTCCTTTTGAGTGGCAAAAAAACTGAAATAGAAAAATGAAACAAAAATAATGGGAGAAAAGCTGCTTTAGAAAGAAGCAAGTCTAAAACAGTAGAAAGGAAAATAAATACGAGCAGGGTTGATACAAACACACGCGCACACACACACACACACACACACACAGACGTTCACTTTAATGACTCCCATTGAAAACAGATGGTGTCAGAATTATCTGATGTGCTGTCACTGTCTTTTTATATGCTAATCCAGCTCCTACACACATCTGAGTCTCTTTCATCAGTTATCAGGTCAGAAAAACTAAATCAAGCCCAGACATCCGTGCTGCATACTATGCACCAAGATAGTTCGTCACACAGCCATATCAATGCACTTATAGTTATAAAACAAGTAAAATGTTGAGGTGAAATAAAATAGTTAGACTGCTTTAAGTGACTGTGATAGCTACTTTGAAGGGAGAAGTACTGAATGTTCTTTACATTGACTTTGTGCATAATATTCACTTGATAATCACCAGCAGTCATTCTGTCACTCCAGCACCATTGTCGCAGCAGGACTCCTGTTGTTTGCATTAATCTCTTCTAATGCATGTAAGCTTGGGCCTATTGCTTTCTTATAGCTATAGCTGTCTACAATTCATTGAGTTACTTTCAAAGTGAAGACAGATACTTACAGAAAGTTCAGGAAGACTGTGTATGAACGATATTGCAAATACCCAGCACAGAAATACTGATTTACTTCCACTATGTCAGAGGTGGGCGACTCTGTGACTCACAGCGGGGTCCACAAAAATGTGATTGTCTGATCTGAGGCCAGCATTATCAACATTCATGTCAGCATTTAGAAGTATGGCCAATCTGAGCATTAACACAAGAAAGACCAAAGGGTTTTGTCTTTGTAGTCCTTTTGTGTGGGTTTCTTTGGTGTGTTTTTTTTTTGTTTTTGTTTTTAGACATTCCATGTGTTTTTGAATTTATTTTGTAAATTTTCTCATATGGCAAATTTTTGTTGTCTTTTTGTGTGATTTTCCATGTTATTATGTGTATTTTTGTGATATTTTTTCTGTTGTTGTCATGTGTAATTTCATGCGTCTTTGCAGTCCTTTTGTGTCTGTTGCTTTTGTAGTCATTTTGTGGGTTTAAGTGGTTGTTTAGTGTGTGTTGTCATTTTGTGTTTAACTTTTTTGTAATTTTTTTTTAGTGTTTTTGTTGCTTTTTGCACTTTACATTTTGCTATTGTTTTCTGTGTTTCTGGAGTTTTGTGTACTATGTTGGGCTTTACTGCTGCTCATTAGATTCAGCAGTGAATCCGCCTTTATTTCCCTGCACACGGAGCTTTTCTTTTCTCCTTAATGGCGTGTACGAAACAGCAGAGTGGGCACTGCCGCCCCCTGTGGCCACAGATTTTTTTGGGTCACGGTTTTAATTTATCATCCCTCAGTAAACAAAAGAGTTTTACATTGACTTTTTATTTCTCAATTTTACTGATTTTTAGAGAAACCGAAAGCGGCACACGTATTCATTTTGACTGAAAAAGCTGCTAAATGATCCTAAATGTGTCAACTCCTATAGAACTCAATGGACTAAAAGGGGCTTATCATGTCACCAATAATGTCATTTCAACATGGCGGCGCACAGGGTAAAGTAGTCCCAGTTTTAAAAGTTAATAAAACTAATATGGTGCAAAATAATGCGTTTTGTTAAGCACAGATGTTCTAATAAGGACACTTAAAAGGTTTTAGGCCACATTTGTAAAAACAGTGGAAGATCCCTTTAACAAGTTCATGTCGCTTATCGAAACCTCACAGAAAAGTTCCACATTGTGTTGTTTACTGTGCAACCACTAAAGGAAGCTCCTATCAACGTCCGATACGTCCAACACAAAACTATGGACACACATTCAGGTATTTCCTCAAGTTAACACAACAAACGCCAGCTAAGCTGTCCAATGGCAGCTAAAAAATAACACTACGCGTGCGTGCGTGCGTGCGTGCGTTATCTCACTACATTTTCCAAGCAGTGCAGCTACTCTGCTTTAAAGCTTGAGTTGAGTGCATACAAGTTTTGGGAATTTGACTCACATTGAGCTTGGGTTATTTCAACTTCAAGCTCCATCTAGTTTTATAGGATTCATTATTTCTGTCTTATTCAAGTTTAAAGTAATATGATCATCTGTAAACATCAGAGACTAAAGCATCACTGATATACCGTTATAAAACGACACGCAAAATAAAGTCAATAATGGGGACCAGTCACAACGATCCCAGTCAACCATGGTTCAATCAACTACCATGAATGTAGAAGAAAGTAAAGACACGACAACACCAACTGTAACCACAACAGAGAGACTGAGGACCACTTTGCACCCGCAGGACAGCAGGGGCCTTCTGAGGTACTGTGAATCCACCTCCACCTTTCATACGCGCACACAGTATCGGGTGACATCTCAAAGGCAATGTCTGCCTTTAAGATTACAAAAGCCATCTGTATGCCATGTGGAAAGCATCGGATTATCAATAAACTTCACTCACAGCTGGAAATAGATGCATCTGTGTGCTCATGCTTTTATCCTGACATTAAGACAGACAGAAGCCCAGAATAATAAAAATGTTTTTTTTTTTTTTCTTTTTTGACATTTATTTATAGGAAATCACACCAAACCATTATTCTATCTCAGTAGAAATGTGTAAAAAATACCAACTAATAAATTCTACAAGTCGATACTTTCTCACACGCTGAAGTGATTCTTGACCTGTTCTGGGCAATCACAATACTGTACAAACAAACTGACATGTTTTAGGGACCATCTATCACGTTCCAACACAGACAGTCGCACGTAGCACAGACGACCGGGAAATTCCTTGTGGGCAGACTTGATGCTTAATCAATACATACATATTGATTTCTTTCCTGGCGAAGCATTACTTGTATTTACTCGGCTAACTTTACCCTCAGCAGATCTATACTGCCAATGTAACTGCAGTGCAAGAAGGGGAAAAAGGGTGTGGAAGGCTTAAAGACAAGAACGAGTTGAGTCAAACACTTCTGAATGAAACAATTGAAGCATCTTGTCTGTGACCTGCCTTGAAGAATGGGCAGCAGGAAAGCGATTAGGTTTGGCCCCTCCGGGTGAGCACCCAGAGCAACTGTAATTCATTCATGGTTTCTATCTGGTCAAGCAAGTTCCATCCCCAGTGCTCTGTCAAGTCATCTTTTTTTTTTTGTTTGATGGTCAAGGATACTTTGTCAGATGCCGATTTGAATTAAACCCCAGCACAAATCATCTGCAGCATTTAAATCTACTTTATCTAATATCTGTGCTCTGACATGGAAATCTAGCACTGAGCTGAATCATTCATATGTATGAAAAGGAGATCAGACAGAAGCACACTTAGAATTAATTTATTTCAAAGGACAGGGGTGCACAAACTCATTCAAGCATGTGTGTGTGTGTACACATGGCAACATACTCCGTTAACACATACAAATTGCTGACTTGTCCCCACAAAGCTCAACATTTCACACACAAACACTCATATGCACACACTTGGCTTTTCACACACTTTTATTTCAGCGGGGGGCCTCGTACGAACATTCACACACAGTCAAACAGGTCACTCAGATTTGCATTTCGGCAGGTGGTCAGTGAAAAATGTCCACTGATGGCTCAACAACTAACTCAGAGGAAAGAGGACGTACGGTCATCTTTAACAACACAAAAAGCTAATTCAATGCATTGAGGGGACAAAACCTCAATAGGGTCCACATGTAACATGTCTTTGAGTGCACAACTCTCAATTTATTTTCCTTTTCATTCATATTTCAACCACATTCTCAAACCCACATCTTACTAACTAATTATTAGTCCCTCAAACATTCGTAAAGACATGAGGAAAAGTACATTTATTTTTGTTCTGAATGCAAAACCGCAGGAGTAACCGCAAGGTTATTCCTCCTGCACATTAAAAGTAAGAAATACTTAAGATTCCATTACCTTGTAAAATATTAAAGAAATGAATAATTTACAAAATTAACCAACATTCTAAAAGAAAACCAGAGGAGTCGTAGTAGTATATCCTTGATGTAACATAGTTTCAAAAAAACATTTCTAAAAAATGTTGGCACTTTCAAAACAGTAGCTGACATGTACAATTGTGCTAAATTGTAAGTTTAATTGAGAAAAAGCTTAAAGCAGTGCTATCTATAATGTGACATTTTGGTGGTGGAGTAACAGTAATTGGAGAGTCACTGGTTGGAATCCAACCTGGGCCATCACTGAGGAATGTTGAGCAAGTCCCTTAAGGTGCATTCACACCGAACGCGACTTCAGCTACTATAGTCGCTAAGTCACATGTGACGAGTCGCTTGAATATAGTCTCGCTTTTTGGTCACTTCATCGCTCCAGTGACGTGACAACCAAGGAACAGTATGTGTCTGCAGAAACGAAGGCAGCACTGAGAGGGCTGCACGCTTCTTCTCTGGCCGCATGTTTACAGTACTTATCATAGACAGATCACTTGTACTTAGGGTTTAAATGCTCAACTTGTGGAGTTACTAAAGGACGAGTTCACTCAAAATATACTTAGAATTGAAAACGCTTATTCAAGGAGTATGCCACTTTCATTTTGGCCCCAGTACGTTGAAAAAGTGTACAGCCCTCTAGCTGCAGCCTCCGGATCGACAGACAGTGACGACCAGAAGAGTGACATGGGGAAAAACTCATTTCCGATTGGATGTCGTGACACAGTGTCAAAATTTAAAAATGTACAACTTTGAGCAAATTTCAGCAACTCAGGGCAATTGAGTAGCTGGAATCGTGCGAGTCCTTTAACCCTAACTGCTCGTGTTGTACGTCACTTTGGATAAAAGTGTCAGCTAAATCAACTTGTTATCTTGTAGTTTTAGCTAATGTTGAATTTAAACTGAGACGAATCTTGGATGTCACGACTGAAGCAGCAGAAAACTGTTGACAAATACTTCATGCAGCCCTTACCTGGTTTTTATTGGTATATTTTTTTTACTTCAGACAGGTTAGTTCTTATTTACACACTCACGGTGTGTGACAACAATCATCTCGTTCTTCTAATAATAATGTCAAATTCTTCTGCAAGGAAATCCGCCAATAGACCAGAAAATGTGTGAAATTAGCACTGGTATTGATTAGAAACTTAAATCCTGGGATTCCATCTAAGCAGCTAAAGCTGAAGAGACATTGGGGGTTAAATGGCTTCTTTAAATGGCACCTGATCAGGTGGAGGGACATGGCCCCTTCCTTGTTGGATTTTTCAAGACATTATACTCCTCAGTCAATAAGCCATTAGCTTTAATTTTTTACAATCAGTCTACTTTGATGTGAGAATCCATAACTTCCCTGCTTTGATTTGAGGCTCCACACTGCTGGTGTGAGCAAAGCCAAGTGTTTCTATCCTCATCTCCCTTTTTAGAGAACCACTCTACTCCTTGTGTCTTCACACCACCTACTATCCTCTCCTCTGCCACACCTTCTTCTTTAGCTCTTGCTTATCGCATTACTCACATCCCCTCTATGAAATTCCCATTATATCCCTTCAGGGTATTCTCAATCCCAGCGGAATGCAAGGCAGTATTCCTAGGATAACAGAGGGTTCATTGGCTGGCTAGGTTCTGAGGGGAATAGGGAATACACATCCCCCGTCTGCGGGTAAGTAGAAAGGGAGACTCCTTACAAGCTTCTCCAATCATTTATCTCCTGGCCTCTTCATCAGAGAAATGGAGGTGCAAGTGAACAAATGACTGGACAGAGGGAAGACCGGAGCGGTGATTCTTGCCTCCATTCTTCTTACTCTTCTACCTTTGAGACTGAAGGGGCAGGGATGAGATATTGCTGCCCTGTGGGGAATTAATCTGTTGGGGTTTTTTTTTTTTGTTATTTCTCTGTGGAGCTAAGAGTGGTCTTTCAGTCATATGTAATTATCTTTCCCTGGTCTTAAATCTCACATGTGGTAACAGATATCTACAGTAAACAATACTGAACATCTTTATATCCTGAGAAGTCCCTGAAAAGAACTAGTTCAAAATTACTATCTCAGTGAAAATTGGTTGTTATTAAGGTAAAAATCTTTGATTTGTTCTTGTGAAATATCAATTTTCTTATCACAAAATGTTTGTCTTGGTGATTCAATTTCAATATGCCAATATGAGAATTGAGTAAATGAATAAATGATGAAAGAAAAATGCCTTTTACAGAGACTGAGCTCAGCTTCAAGGGTGATTCTCATCAGGCTGGGTTTGTGATGTTATCAAAATTCCTTTCCTCAGAGTAATCAATAACTGGGACTAAGCAGTGATCCCCTCTTTTCCCTGCCTCCTTCCTACGTCTCTTCTGTCCAGTTACCTCAAGAGAATTTTTAAGCAGGACTAGCCTGGATCCTTAATCCCATGGCTTCGAGACGGTTACTGAGTGCTACCTACACACGGGTCACCTTGTAGGATCACTGAAACACACATGTGCATGCACACACACGTACTGGGCCTGGGATCTCTCTAATCTCCAGGTCTCTAAATGGTTCCACCTGACTGGCTGGACTTGTGGATTTTTCTCTTCTCTTTTTTTGTACGACTTCAGACACAATCAATGCCTTGGAAACCATAAGTGCATTGATGCGTACCTAAGAGATGGGAGATTGCTCCTTTTCAGCAGCTACCTTTTTCAACAGGAGTGACACAAACATGATGCAAAAAGAATTATTAGAAGAACTACACCAGGTGCTTGGTTTCACTTGTACATTGAAGGTTTCCTGGAAACTCGCAAAATAATATAAAAATTCAAGCTGCTACTGATTATTTTTCCAGGCATGTCCTTTGAAGCCATCTGATGTCCTTTCATTTGGAGTTTTTCCACTAATCTTGTCCCCGCATCTCTCCTGTTTTCTGTTACTGAACCCACTCCTCCCACACTATACTTAAATGTATGCATCTTTCTACTCTTGTTACCTCATTGTCGCTATTATTTCAATCTGAGAATCACTGAATTAGGCTTTCTATGTGTTACCTTACATAAAACCAGTCACTTTAGCTGAAAAGTATACTTCACCATCTCATTTGGTTGTACTCATCAACCCACCACCCTCCTATCCCCACTGACACTTCCTCTAGTCTTCCGTTGCAATACCTTCTCTGTCATTTCTTTCTCCCAATCAGCAAAGCAAGACCGTCTGTCACACAGTTAGAACACAAGATATAGACAGCGAGCAGACAGCAAGTCTTTTGCCGAGCAACAAACACCAGGCGATACATCTTATCATGCAGATTGAATATGTAACAGTCTTCTCACACACTTTCCTTGTACCACACAAATTTCCCCCCCCCACCCATGTCAGCAACTGCCTGTGAGAGGAGGAAAATGTGTGTGAGCCCACTCTGTGCATCTGTGTATATGTGAGAGGTGGAGTCAGAGGGAACATTGTAAGTTTTCATTGGCTGTAAGATTGCGGCGCGTAAAGCTGCGTGGCGCGCATCAAGCCAATCAGGACACCTTTACACTGTCCGTTTTATGAATGAGATGGCATGCATAAGTGGTGCACACAGAGTGAGAATATGATATAGTGATGTAATATAACCACACAGAGCGAAGGCTGTGAAACAAACACGCTGAGCTCAAACTAAACAGACTGAAGGCATTTTCAGTCATCAATACTTAATAAAAGCTCTTTAGATTAACTGTAAGAAAATGTTGAATCACTTGGCTTAACTTTATGAATATTATAGGTATTTTGGCATTGATTTGTTGAAATTAACCTGTCAAGCAGTCTATGTGAGGCTTCAACATGTTTTATTGAACAACACCTGTATTACAAGCAGAGTAATTAAGTCCTCATGGCTTGTTTAATCAAAGAGCTTACACCCTCTCTCTAAAAACCCATATCCTCCAACCGTCTGTGTCCAAACGAGGAACTGGTTGGGTCATTTGGCTGACATCGTGTGCCAGGGAGCAATTTTGCCTAACCGGTATGTAAAATCATAACTGAAACGCCATGAGCACAACTGGTTGGCAAAAGCGGGATTGAGGACGGGAGTAGGGCAGCCAAAAAACAATCAAAATATCCTGGTGTGACTTTCCATGAAGAGTGTGTGTGTGTGTGTGTGTGTGTGTGTGTGTGTGTGTGTGTGTGTGTGTGTGTGTGTGAGACATAAGCCTTTCTATGAAGTCACTATTTGGCACATTGCTCTGCTGCCCAAATGTGCTTTTATTCAGCTAGTTTAAAAACATGGATAAACAGTGCCCCCTTTGGCTGGACATGGACACTGCAGTAGAAGGCAGGCGTCTGCAGACAATGAGCACATAAAGGAAAACACATGTACCTGTTGTTGATGTAAAACACCAAAATCTGAAAACGTGAAATTATGTTATAAAACACATACACCATATGCATACATATTTTAGCATATTGGATGAATGAATTTATTTTTGTTTGTTTGTTTTTTCCTTAAGCAATGGTGAATTTCCAACCATAATTAAACAAAACGGGATTTGTTAAAATTGTTAAGGAAGAACAAGCATAAAGAATCAGAACCAGTTGAAACACTAATTCATACAAATATTCCTCTTATCCACAGAGGTCTTATTATGCAAATCAATGAGAAATTTCACAAATCAAACCAAAACACATTTGCTATGCTCAAACTCAAACATCTGTCTGTGTTTGTCAGGCTTTATTAGTGACTTTATAATGGTTTAATCAAACACTGGAATTCTGTGTGAGCTTCAGGGGCATAAAGTTTGTGATTTTTTAAAACTATGAATGGGAACAGTATGTTTTTTGGTAGGATGACCTCATCTTAGTTTTGCAGAGAAGCATCCTTTCAACTAACTCTTCATGGTTTAACGGTGCCACCTTGAGGGCGATTTAAGAACTGCTACTATGTTTCACAAGAGGTGATGTCATGGTGAGAGTTTGCAGAAGATGATGAAAAAACATCAGTAAGGGAGGCTGAGGGTTGTGAATGAGAGGAAAGAGGCAAACAAGCTGAGAGGAGAGAGGGAGGAAGAGAAGGTGATGTCATGCTTTTAGAGCTGCTGAAGCTTTCTTTGTCCACAAACAGGCTTTATGAGTCAACTGTGTAAGTCACATCAAAGGAAGATAAATTCATTTAGCTTTTGATCATTGGTAATGACCTTGATGTGAGACGAAAAACAACATTAAATGAGAAACCTTTCTCTTTTGCAAGTTATTTATTTTATTTTATTTTATTTATTCAGTTTATTTCCGACATGGTTACATTCACTTTTTTTTTTTTTTTTTTTTTTTTTCTTTTTTTGTACATGCCGAAAAAGTTATGATGCAAGTAACTAATTTGAGTAAAAAAGACCAACAAAAACAAAGTAATAAAAGCACAAACCTCCACCAATGACCTAATATCCTCTTTGTCAGATATTGGCAGTTATCTGGATCAGAGATCTTGATGATTGTACCATGATTATTCACATATTTATGTGTATAATGACAGACTAGGTGCAAATGTATGGTTACCCCCATTTTTTGAAGAAACACGTAAAAAACACTATCTACCATAAGCCAGACCTCTACTTTTCTGCATGCGCATTGCAAAACATAACAAGGTCGCATCGGGTCGCATTGATATAGGTCTATGGTTCAGGTAAGAGCCAGAAAAATATTTACCTGTTTGCTGTTGTGACGTGCGGCCTTGTTTCCGTGCACAGTTCCGCATTCACTTTGATTGACAGTCTCGAAAACAGGAAGTTGAAGCCTATTGGCTGTGCGCATTCAGCACTCATTTTCATTTGTATAGGGGTCTATAGGACAAAGGTGGGACTTATATACATTAATGTATATGAATGACCACCGGCAGTAGACCATAGTAAAAAACTAGTTAGGTTTTTTTCACATTTCAAAGGAATTATACATAGATTTCAATAGGATTTGTAAGTGTTTTTTAAAGTACAAAGAATAAATGTGGGCAGAAAAAACAATTAAAGGTTAAAATTCACATTAGAGTAGAGTCGCTAATCAACTTTGGTGGATCTGGAGCTTGAAGCATCTACAGCACGAGTCAAACTCAAGGCCTGGGGGCCAAATCCGAACATTTAGAGCGCCCAATTCGGCCTCCTAGAGACGGTACAAATGACAAAGAAAACATGAATTATTGTGTAAAATACCACAAATTATTGTGTAAAATACCACAAAATCCAGTTGTAGATATCTCAAATGAATGAAACTCTACAATATTTTGAGGGGCTTGCCATTTTGCTTTGTTCATATCACATGAATGCAGTCATTTTTAATTCCAAATTGTAAAAAGGACTCAATTTTTCCCCAAATCTGGCAATTTCTCACAAAAAATTACACAAAATTACACAAAAACTAGCTACAAAATCAAGAATGTTCGAAGTAAAGATCCGGCAGCAACTGATATTAAAAACTAGGACACAATGTTAAAATTGTTCTTTTTCATACCTAAAATCTGCGGCTCACTTGAAATCAAACGAGTCCATATTTGCCCCCTTAACTAAATTGAGTTTGACATCTCTGATCTACAGCTACAGTCTAACACTTTAAACACAAGGGTGCTTAACACACCTCTCAGTATAGACCTGATTCAAACTGAAAAAAGACTACACAGCTAGTAAACATAACCATACAACATGGCCTTGATGGAATCTTAGACCAAGTTTGGACATTTCTGAACTGAATTGTCTTAAGAATTGGATTACACTCAGGTGACTGAGATGATTATCTTCATAATAAGAACTGTCAGTCAAACAGCTGTTGGCATTATTACATATACAGCAAATGGCTAAGAGTTACGTACTGCGAATAGACAATAAAAATATGAGATGCACAAGCACATCATGTCAGAGTGTGTGAACCCTGAAGCACTGTGAAATAGCTTTGTCTGAGTCTGTAAAGGCTGAGAGAGCCTGCATCCTAAATATGATTAGTCACTGAGGAGTGTCATTATAAAAAGGCAGAAGGATCTGTGCTTCAGTGCCTTATGCATGCAAACTTTGTACCGGATTAAAGCTACTGATTTAACGGCTCACAAGCCACATCAGGCCCAGTGTCAGTGGCTGAGGCCAAAGTCCATCAGAAAAATAGGAAGAAAAACAGCCAAGAGAAGATTTAGAAGAAATGTATCAATAGCTAAGGTGTGCCTGCCTGGAAATATAGATGAGCAAATCACTCATATTAGAGCTTTTTCAATCATTAGTTAGTTAGTATTGATATTGGATATCGGATTTTATCGGACTGCATCTAAAACCTCTGATAACTTTTTGTTGTTTTTGTCCCCGCCCTCAGTTGTTCCCACCATATACTGACAGTAAAAAAATAACTGAAGTGAACTTGAATTGTTGACTATTGTTCTCTGTTTGAGTAGCATCACTTGATCAAGCCTTTCCTAAAATTCCGCACTACAAAAAAAGTTATAAAAGTATGTATGAGTCGTGCTGATATCGTATCGGGTCGATATCAGTATCGGCCAATACTCAAAGCAGCAATAACGGTATCGTATCGGAAGTGAAAAGTTGTATCGGGACATCCCTATTAGGGATGGGCGATATAGACTAAAAAAATGATCCTGATAATTTATCACAATAACAAATAAACATCGCGATAAATAAAAACTATAAATAAATAAAACATGTCCCAACTTTAAGTGTAAGCAGATTCCTTACAAACACAAATACATCTGAACACACTTGACTCCAATAGCTGCTGACTGAAAGAGTTCATGAGCTGATATCTTATGGAATATATTTGTATATATTGTGCATGTGGATCACTATTAGTGTTATTGTATGTAATTCATTTGTTTCCTCACCTAAAATGAAATTGTTTTCTAAAAAAAACACTTGAAAAGCACAAATAACCCCATTAGTGTTTTTACTGCTGCTGAATCTTGTTTCATTTATCTGATAATGAGTTACATAAAGTTATGATTGATAAATAACTCTCTGATTTCCTATAATTAAACCAGATCAAGCTGATGATTTAATCATTCAGTATATTTTCTTCCGCTTTATCCGGGGCCGGGTCGGGGAGGCAGCAGTCTCAGCAGAGATGCCCAGATCTCCCAATCCACGCACACCTCCTCCAGCCGTTCTGGGGGGACCCCGAGGCGACACCAGGCCAGCTCAGAGACATAGTCCCTCCAGCGTGTCCTGGGCCTTCCACGAGGCCTCTTCCCAATAGGACATGCCTGAAACACCTCCCGAGGGAGGCGACCAGGAGGCATCCGAAACAGATGCCCGAGCCACCTCAGCTGGCTCCTTTCGACGTGAAGGAAACTCATTTTGGCTGCCTGTATCCGAGATCTTGTCCATTCGGTCAATACAACATGTGAAATATAATTAAATATTACATTTCACAAATTGGGACAGATGAATAGTGACATTAGTATTTATGCTAACATTTATTTCACACAACGTGTGACATGTTTAGCTTTTATCCTTTCATGCAACTGTTAAATCTGACCATAAACAAATTGATGGCTCTCTGTAGTTTAATGACAGCAAAACGTGTGTGTGTGTGCGTGCGTGCGTGCGTGCGTGGGCTGAGGGTGGGAGGGAAGGTGCACACTGAGGAGGCTCTGCGTGAACAGCGCTCTGCTCCAGAGAATAATAAGTTGTTGACAACAAACTTGTGAGCAATTTTGGCCCGTGGAACAAGGTTTTTATGGGCATTCTTGGCTAAATTGAGGGACTAATGATCCGTGGCCCTCACTAATTTCCGTGGGATGACATATTCTTACCGGTGAGAATGTTTTTGACGATATGTCGTGAACGACAATATATCGCACGTTCTTAATCCCTGTTAGTTAGTTTGTCTGACTAATAGGTCCACTTTGTTTCAGTGAGTCTTTACTACTGTTAAGCAGGGTGGACTGGCAATCTGACAAACTGGCCATCGTCCTTGTGGGCCGTCAACCCTAAGTGGGCCGGTCCAGTCCGCTATGTTTTATTTTTTACACGTGAGTGGAGGCAGACAGGTGGCCAAAAAAGGTCCTAAAGTGGCAAAAACGTGGCAAGAAGTGTAGAGTAACTAAAATGGGCCAGAAGCATTCAAGAGTGGCTAAAAATGGGCAAATAAAGAGGAACCAGGTGGTATGTAATGGCAAAGTGGGACTTAAATGGGCAAAATGTGGCAAACAATAGTAAAACAAAGGGCAAAAATGTGGAACAAAAAGAGGAAAAATATGGGGAAAAAAATGAAATATTGGGCAGAAGTTAGCTTATTTGGATGAGAAGTGGCCAAAAATAAGGAAAAAAGGATATTTATTGGCAAAGGGTAGCTAAAGTCTGAAAAAAGTGTCTTTTTGAAAAGAGGCAAAAATGGAACAAAGGAAATGGCAAAATGTAAATGGATAAAAAGGGGGGAAAAAGTATCTTCCTTATAAATGGTAAATGGACTTGATTTATATAGCGCTTTATCACCACACTGAAGCAGTCTCATAGTGCTTTACATATCAGCTCATTCACCCAATCACTCTCACATTCACACACCAGTGGGACAGGACTGTCATGCAAGGTGCTGGCAGTCGACCACTGGGAGCAACTTAGGGTTCAGTGTCTTGCCCAAGGACACTTCGACACATAGTCAGGTACTGGGATCGAACCCCCAACCTCTCGATCAGAAGACAACCCTCTACCACCTGAGCCACGGTCGCCCCAAGGTTTTCTGGGGAAATAATAATCAAAATTATAACATAAAGAGCCACATGTTGAACATCACTGACTTAACGGCTTCTACGTGGTGTCCATGGATAATGTAATGGGCTGGTCTGGACATAAAATGTCAGGGCTGAATTATGGTCCCAGTTGCTGTTAAGCTACAGTCTTGTAATGTTTTACTCTTTTGTTGTTTTTTGGGGTTTTTTACATTTTGAGATTCAGAATGGTCAGATCAAACTGCAATTTTTCCATTGAAAACGCTAGTCTTCTTTTTCTTGTGCCGTAATTATGATTCCATCGAAATAGAAAGAGCTATAGTTTCATTGCATGCCTTTGTATTGGTTACCATATTTTCCTTATGGCAAAATCTGACACGACTGAAAGTGTAACTGAATAGTTCTGCAATAGTTTCTGCAGGCTTCTACACTGGTATCACATTCTGAGAGACAATTTCCATCCAAAGATGTGAGCAATCGCTGCACTCACTTTCTAACGTCTAACCAAATGATCCATACAGATCAGGGGAGAGACAATTAGCACAGCAAACACAAAACCTCAGTCGACTTTGGATCACAGCGTGAGGTGCTGAGTCAAAGGGCAGATGAGAAACAAGCAAGTCAAGTGAGAAACAGAGACATCAAGACGAGTTATATCATGAGACACAGCAAAACGAAAAGGTCACAAAGCCTGCTGGGAAAATTACCTTAAGGGGTTTAGTGTGTTAGTTTCCACACACATTACTAATGATCTATTCCTGTTACATTAAGTCCTGCTTCTATTTACAGAAGAAACAGCGCAGGGCATCAGAACAACAGTCACAATCCAGCACTTTCAGACCCTTCCATAGTGTGTAATAAACTCATCTGTGCACAAATTTGCACGCTTGCTTACACGCACGCACGCACAGTGTATTTTGTTTTGAAAGGTTGCTGATAATAATAGGTCTAGTCTCGATGCAAAACACATGCAAATGGAAGCATTCAGTACAATCTAGGTTAGAATCAGTCTGTAACGACACCTGTGGAACAACAAGATCAGGTTATCACGAAGGAAAAACTCCTGTGATTATGATCATCACCTGTGAATGACAGATTCTGCTCCTTGATGTCAACACACAATTATAATCTACCCATAAACAAACTGCACGTTTTAATATCACACCTGTTTATAATAAACATCATCTCCATCACATTGAATGTGTTTTTAGAAGAAAATCTAAAACTATGGCTGTTAAAGAAAAATACCTCCAATACATACAAAAACACATGGTTAATGTCTTATAATGTAATACTGCCATCTTGTGTTCGAAATTACTACAGGCGTTTTAATAGCATGACTTTTTTTTTTTGGAAATATCAATGACTTGATTAGATAGAGTCTAGCTTTCTTGAAATGTGGAGAAACTTTTTTCGGATTGGGTTCTACCCAAACCCTTTGAAACATATATTTAAGTACATTTGAAATGTAGCTAGCAATCATAAACCAATGGTGCAAGGACAGGCACAGATGTGGAAAGTGTCTTGTAAGCAAAGAAGCCAAAAAGCAGGGCTTATGGCACTCCAATAGCACACCATTTCACACCTTTTAACACCGGACGAAAAAATTGAATCAACCTTCTGAAACGGAAATGGCAATGGCATTATTATTAATAATCAATTATTATTATTATTATTTTAATAATAATCCAAAATGTTGCCATCTGATATGGAAATACCCTCACATGAATGTTTTGGGAGAATATCACGCATTTGCATGCAATTTTTTACTGTAAACAGATGGGCAAAGAGACAAAATGATGACGTAATATAATAGTTCACCTTCTGAAATGGAAATAGCTAAATGACACAAACTAAAGCCTCACCAACATATTTGGGGACAATAGGGATGTAACGATTCATTCAACTCCCAATACGATTCGATTCACGATACTGGGTTCACGATACGATTCTCTCACGATTTATTTTACAAAATGAGACTGCAGACAAATTTTTTTTTTGGGAAAAAAACTAGAAAATACAGTATTATTTTCCTTTTATTTTTCAATGTCAAAAGAATTCCTTGATAAACAATTCAAAACAATGCAATTTAACTAAAAATAAATCTTGAATGAAATAAATAAAGGAATAATACAAATGAAAATGAAGCCTATCAATTTAAATTCTGGTTCTAAAATAAACAATGCAAAACTGCATAATAGTTATTTTTCTTTTAAAAGTGCAACTGAAAATGTATTGTGTGCCTTAACAATTGGACTTTAAAAAAAAAAAAAACCGTGATTACACTGATTTATGTCATATTTGTTTGGACCAGCAGAGGGCGCTGGTAACCCAGTGGTCGGTTGGCATGCAGATATCTTGCAGTGAAGAAGAGAAGCTATGCTAGCAGACAGAGCTAATAGAAAAACGTGACTTTTACAGATATTCAAGTAATATTACAGATATTCTTTCGGCGCTTAAGGGGTAATGAATCATTTATTAACATATTTAAGAGTAGAAGGTGGCCAGAAAGAAACTATTAGCAGACTCCGCCCGCCGCCTACACTTGTGGATAGCGATAATCGATATCAACCGTGATACCTATGAATCGATTTTTAACTGCCTTACGATTAATCGTTACATCCCTAGGGGACAATATCACGCATTTACACATAATTTCCCACCATAAAAAAGGGGTGGCTTATAGTGTCGCAACTGTAATGACACCTGAATAGGGAAAGCTGATGACACAAACACAAAACAAGAAGGGTAAACTGACGCGAAAATTAAGTAAACGGAATTGGGGAAATTTTAAAACCTCTATAAATACATGGTGACAGCAAACAAACTTGCACCAAAACTCCCAGATGTGTACCAAGAGGACCAAGTCACAGTGTTTTTACAATTTTGTTTATTGGAGGGAATTATTTTTGTCCAGTTTCTTAATAAATTAGATCTGAGGTGCATTTTAGATGTGTAAAAACACAAACCAATGTTTTGTTGGCTGAGCCGACTGACAGCTTTCATAACAGTTTTCCGCTTTAATTCTTCAACACAATTACTGGTTTTTTTCACTTGTGTTAAATAAGCCCTCCACCAAGGAACGAATCCCTCGCAACATTTTGTGTTTTCAAAACAGTTCATAATGATCGTTTGCTTTTCCTAAATGGCATCTAGTCAGCACACACATTCAAACGTCTCCCAGTTGAATAATCTCTTACCAGTCATCTTGTATCCACTGGCTGCCAGCTGTCCTGCCATGTACTCCCCGTCAGAGTTGTTGTGACTGCAGCCCCATGTTTTCACCCAGATCTTTTGGGTGCCAGGAATCAAACTAAACATTAGGAGAGTTAAAAACAAGAAAACCACTTCATATTTTTTCAAGAATAAAATGCCTAAACATTAAAAATACTGCATTAACAATGTCCCACAAACATGCTTAGCTCAGGTTGATTAAACACAAATATATATTTGGTTTTAATGTAATGAATGAATAGATTTAGAGTAATTTTAAAGATTTTTCAAAACAGCAGTCGTGGCAGGAAAGTCGCACCACATATTTTGACACTTTAAATAGCAGAATAAATTACAGATAAGTCATGTTTTTGTGCATGTATAGGAGAGCTACTACATATATGATGTATTTTCCTGCATTTGAACCTTTTTGAAAACAATGCAGTTGCACACAAAATGTAGACGTCATGTAGGCTTAGGCGGTAATATGCTATTACCGTTTACCGCGGTGTCATGAAATAGTAACGGTATCAATACCGTTTTTTTTTTGTTTTTTTTAAATGCAACGCACTTATATAGGAGATAAAGATTAAATATCAAATATAATTTATCTAACGTGACTATGTATAGCAACAGCTGTTTAAGTGAGTGCTGGCTGCAAAAAAGGGCAGTGTGCTGTCCTCAGAGCAGACAGGGAACGAATTAAGACAGGCTTGAAGCACAAGATCACACTATCAAATCAATCCTTTTTCTGCAAAAGAACATGGATTATCCTTATAGTTTATACGTGGATTATGTAAATAGATCCACTGCTGTCGCTGGCACCGCGGGCGAACTGTGTACCTGTGTGTGTGACGTGCTGGTTTCCCCCTGCGCTGAACCGATGTTGACAGCTGTCTGTTAATAAAACCAGGCTTATCAAAAAAACAAAATAGGTTTTAATTGTCGGTTTCAGGCCGAGCTCTGATCCAAATACCTAATGTCTGTCGGACCTGTAGGTTTCACTTTTCCTTTGTCGGGTTCTGGTCAAAGCTTGAATAAGGTTCATATCATAAATGGTCTGTGTTTAAAAGCAAATCGGCACCACAAAACACCAAAACAAAGTATTTGTCTCTGTTTATCTTTTTCCTTGCCCTCCTCCACCTGTTCATTCATTCTCCGACTCCGCTGTCAGATTGGAGCCACAAACGATTCACACTGGAGTCTGATACAGGTCACATTTTACATAGTAATGTGAACGGACAAACAAACAAAAAAAATTGCTGTTACTTGGCTCCGACCGACAGACAGAAAGACACACATGCACACATGGTGTGAACGCACCCTGAGCCTTACGTCATATTTTTTTAATTAGTCACGGTATTTTATTTTCTGGCATAAACCCATACCTGTCAGCTTGGAGCTCCTCATTAGTGACGAGCTCTTTCTTCTTTCTGGACCGAGGAACAACACACTTGCGAGCAGACTGTCTTTCATGAGGAGTCGGTTCATTGAAAGACACCATGTCCTCTATATCATCAATCAGGGAGTCACAGGCAGATGGCATGATGGTCTGAAATTTAGAGGAATGTACAATTATTTACACCTACCTAATAACATTCTGTGATTGTTCAGGCATTTTACTGCTATAGAAGATCAATCATCTGGTTTGTTTTAGATTCAAGTCAATAAAGCTTCAAGAGCAGAATGAGAAACGTATTCTACCTCACTGAATTACTCTATATACATTTGCCAACCAAAGACTTTTCTAGGCATCCTTGACTCCAGCTGAGATACTAAACTCCTTTCTATCTCGGGGTATCCTGACTTTTCCTGTGATTTTTCATTTTTCCACCATGGAGGTAATAAATTCACCAGCGTTTATTTATTTGTTAGTTTGTCTGTTAGCAGGATTACATCAAATATAAGACCTTAAGCCATGGAAGATTCCATTAAATCCTGGAGGGATCCGAATCAATATACTGATTCTGGATCTGTATGAAAAATGAAAAAATCCCTATCATTGGTTACATTTTAAAAATGCATATCTTAGTGAGCAAATGAACGATCTTTATGAAATATGACTCAGTCATGTCCGGCTGATCCCTAAATTACTCCACCAAGTTTCATCTGGATTGGATCTGGATTGAACATTTTACAGGGATTTTTTTCGAAAAAATTGTGGGTGTCCATACATTTGGAGCTACTGAATCTTTATTAAAGGGGATTGAAATTACTTCCAAGCCTTTAAAGTGTGAATGATCATTGTACCATGATCAGATCACTGATCCACATAACTGCTAATATCTGGAAAAGAGAATATTTGACACGCTCTTGTTTAGGACCAAGACTAAAATTCAAAGTTTGTTCTAAATTGGCACAAAATGTAATATTAATTGAGGTTATTTAGTGAAGTTGCATTGAAAACAAGATAGAGAATAGTGCACTTATCACAGACCTTTTAATTCTGTGAGTTTCTATGCAAGACAAATCAAAATAATTTCAGCTCAGGGGCCACATTAAAGTACTCCTGAATCTTTCTTGATTTATTCAGGAGAAATATCTCCTCCAACGCTCCTCCCCACCATTTACTTGGAAAATTTGCGCATTTTAATTTTTGTTACTAGCTTCTTCAACAATGCAGTTGGAGAATGTGTAAAATTTGAAGGCCATAGAGAATCTACAGCAGTAAAAACATTAATTTGTGGTCAGATACTGTAAGTGAAAGGTAGTTTTTCTGACTTTGATCTATAAATAATTGTATAATAATTAGGGCTGGGCAATACATCAAGTTTTTTATTTTTGGCAATATAAAAAATTACAATATCATCTATATCAATATACAGTGGATATAAAAAGTCTACACACCCCTGTTCAAATGCCAGGTTTTTGTGATGTAAAAAAAAATGACACCAAGATAAGTAAAGTTTTTCCACCTTTAATGTGACCTATAACCTGTACAATGCAATTGAAAAACTAACTGAAATCTTTAAAGGGGAAAAATAAAAAAAACTTTATCCTGGTTGCATTAATGTGCACACCTTTAAACTATTACTTTGTTGCAGCACATTTGGCTTTTATTACAGCACAAGAGTCAATCAGTGTCACAGCTTGATGAGGCAATATTTGCCCACTCTTTTATAAAAAACTGATCCAAATCTGACAGATTACGAGGGCATCTCCTGTGCACAGCCCTCTTCAGATCACCCCACAGATGTTCAATGGGATTCAGGTCTGGACTCTGACTGGCCCATTCCAAAACCCCAATCTTATTCTGGTGAAGCCATTCTTTAGTTGATTTGGCTGTGTGCTTAGGGTCATTGTCGTGTTGAAAGATAAAGTTCCTCTTCATCTTCATCTTTCTAACAGAAGCCCAAAGGTTTTGTGCCAACACTGCCTGGTATTTGGAACTGTTCATAATTTACTCCACCCTGAATAAAGCCCCAGTTCCAGTTGAAGAAAAACAGCCCCAAAGCTGCCACCACCATGTTTCACTGTAAGTATGGTGTTCTTTTGGTGATGAGCAGTGTTGTTTTGGTGCCAAATATACCTTTTGGAATTATGGCCAAAAAGTTCAACCTTGGTTTCATTGGACCATAACACATTTTCCCACATGCATTTGGGAGAATTCAAATGCGTTTTTGCAAAATGAAACTGGGCTTGGATGTTTTTCTTTGTAAGATAAGACTTCCGTCTTACCATCCTAACCCAGAGCCCACACATATGAAGAAGACGGGAGACTGTTGTCACATGAACTACACAGCCAGTACTTGCCAGAAATTCCTGCAGCTCCTTCAATGCTGCCGTTGGCCTCTTTTCAGCCTCCCTGACCAGTTTTCTTCTCATCTTGTCATCAATTTTGGACGGACGTCCTGTTCTTGGTAAAATCACTGTTGTGCCATATTTTCTCCACTTGATGATGACTGTCTTCACTGTGTTCCATGTTATATTTAATTCCTTGGAAATTATTTTGTACCCTTCACCTGACTGATATCTTTAAACAATGAGATCCATCTGATGCTTTGGAAGCTCTCTGTGGACCATTGCTTGTGCTGGAAGATGTGGCTACACAAATGTCAGTTTGAATGTGAATGGTTAAATCCAAACACAGCCCCGCCCCCAATTATAAGAGGGTGTGCACACTTTTGCAACCTCATAAAGGTGGAAAAAGTTGTGAAATTATTTATCTTGGTGTCAATTTTTTTACATTACAAAAACCTGCCAATATATATATATATATATATATTGTATGGCCTATTTTGTATTAAAATACTTGGTTTAGAAGTTGCTGCTTTTACTACTTGTCAGGACAGCATTAAAAGCACAGTTAGATGGGTTTTTGAGTGCATCCTAACCCAGACCTTTACCTACACAAGCCACACTACAGAACTCACTCACACATGCTGTCCCTTATTGGAGAAAAATGGAACATATTGTGCAGCTGTTTGTTAACAAATGTGCCTTTGTGGTATTTTGCTAAATTAACCCATAATTGTCTTTCTGGTAAGACTTTATTGAGTTGAAAAAAATACTTATGTTAAGATTTAAATCATATATCGCCATTTTTGAGGAAAAATATCGAGATATGAGTTTTGGTTCATATTGCCCAGCCCTAATAATAATAATAAATATAATTAAATAATTATAATTAATACAAATGATTACACCTCAGTCATCTCTGAGCCAGATTGAACGGTCTGGTGGACAGAGTTGGGGACACGGGCCGTATGTTTGTAACCAGTTACTAATAATCATGTATAACTTTATCACAGTAACGCAGGTTAATCTAAAAAACATGTTGACAGCTATTTTAAACGCAGCTCATTTTAAGAGAGCAGATTTAGATAGTCTTATTTGTATTAGTGCGTGTTACGAGAACGCGTGTTCGCCTTTAAAATAATACCAAAAACCACCTTAAATATAACCAGTGCAAACTTGACACGACTAAACAAACGCATAGTGGATATTTAATATATTTAACAACCTTCTGACAGAACATCAGCGACCTAAACGTTAGCTAGCCTCTTTGCTAGCCACACGTGTCCTCTTTTATTAACGGAAATAATCATTAAAAATAAAACAGGAGCTGCTTGCCTGAGACGTGCTGAGGTTTGTTGGTGAAACAAACTCAGAATCCTTGTGAGAAATCTTCTTACAGGTGGCTAAAAGCACTACTAACACAACCACAACACTTAGATGACAACACACGCCACCATACTGCTACAGGGTACGGAACACCAAACGGGACAGAAAAGATACCTGCGCTTTTTTTTGGAATACGGGCAAAGCTCTACTGATACAGGCTACATTTAAAACACAATGTGTTCCGGTTTAGTCTTTGACATAAGCAAAAACTCAATAAAAGCATGTTGTTTATTTACTATTGAGAAGAAAAGTGAAGAAAATGCTCAAACCTGTTGGGAAAAATGATGAATTTTCAGCCCTGTGGTGGACTGGCCACTGGTCAAGGGTGTACCAAGCATTTATCACTGACTACGCTGCAAGCAAACCGTCACACCCTTAAATTAGAAAAGCAGGTAAAATGGATTAAATGAATCAAGGTTCAAGATATATTTAGTGTTTTGCTGTTTGTGTGTGTTTTTTTTTTTTTTTTTTAGATAATTATATATATTTGTTTTCAAAATTTGTTGTGGCATTTGTGTTGGCAAGTGTTGCCATCATTTCTAAATGTGTTGCAATCATTTGTAAATGTGTCGTGATATTTGTAAATGTGTTTCGCACTTCTCAGCCACCATATATATGAATATATATTTATTCAATAGCTTATTTTGTATTAAAATACTTCTTTTAGGAGTCGCTGAGAAAAAATAATTAATTAATAAATTAGAAAAATAATAGATTATATATGTACACAAAGGATCTTCAGATGACATTACTTGTTCACCAAACAGTTTCTGGCCTGCCACAGATCAAAAAATGTAAACAAAAATCTGTTTACATGTGTATATATACACACATTTTCATTTTTATTCATTCATATTTTTTGTATTTTTAAACATATACATAAGCATTTGGCACTCTCGTGGCCATCGTTGCACGTTATCATTCATTTGCACCTTGTCATGTTTGCCTTACTACCTTTTGTGTAGTTGCAATTTAATTTGCCACTCTTTGGCTTTCTAATTACCCCTCAAGGATTAATAACATTTTTTTTTCTGATTCTAATTATTTTTGTTGAAAGAATTCATGTTTTAAGGATTTTTGAGAGATCATTCAATGTGATGTTGTGGATTAGAGTTTAAAACTGCCAAAGTGCAGACGCCAGATCAATTAAAACCAAATAAATCTAATCTTCCAGTGTCCCTTAACCCTTGGTTTGATTAACAGAATGGCCACTAGACACTTAAACTAAACTTGTGCCAAAAACTCAGGAGTGAATAGGGATAAGATCCAGGATCCAAAATAAAATGAATTAACAGTTACAAGTGGGATAACAAACTTACATAAAATTATGGAATTTGAATACAAACTCACTGTCATTGCAAAATGAGTGCATGACACAAAAACAATATCCATTTCCTTGTTTATATTGCCTTTATTCAAATTCTTATTACAAATGCCTAGAGTACAAAAAGAAATGCATTCATTCCTCCTTCCCCGAAATTCAAGAGCGACTAACGCTTTCTCATTTTACAGATGTACAGAAACAACTGAAAACTGGGAATAACATCAAAAACATAGATTTCTTTTTTTTTCGTTTTTTTTTACCTTTGAACATTCAACACCATTTTCACCCATGCGGTCAAATTGCAAATTTTACTCCTGTAGTTAGTGGAAAAAGGCAGCAACATTATAAATCGTACAGTCAATTCCTTCCTATTACAAAGCTTGCTCCACATATGATGTACAGGTTATGTATGAGTCAATATATTGTATTTGGTAACAGCTTGGGGGGGGAAAAAAAAAAGCAAGAAAAACAATGCTGTTTTATATCAGAATTGACGTATTGTTAAGAAATAAACTAGTTCAACAAATGCACACACACACACACACATTTCAGCTGTGAATTAAAAGTTTCCATCACATTCCATTACAATATGGAAAGGTACACACTTCACGTATCGGTCACATAAAAAGGACTTTAACCCTGGAACAGATGGAGAATAATTTAATCCTGTAAAGGTTGGACAGTGGTGATGTAGCCGTTGGGATAGTGATGCAAATAAGCGCATCTGTTCCACAGATAGATATTAAAAAAAAAAATACAGTGAATTAAATGCTCCTACGGGCAATCTGCATCCAGTAAATCTGGAAACATGTCCTACACTAACAGTGGCACAGTGAAGTTGACTTTGGGGGGGGGGGGAGACAATGGGTGGGTGAGTGCAATGAAACGAGGTCCAAACACTGTATTTTACAGACTACAGTGCATTTCGAGAAAAATGGCAAAACTTCCTGTAAAGTGTGTAAGGCCGACATTATTCCAAACCCTAAACAGACACACAGTGTCTCTTAACCTAATAGTTCCCTTTGCACTTCAGCTGAGAACTGATCCTGGATCAGAGGTGCACACAGACAATCAATCCTAATGACCAGTAGGGGGCCGCAAGGGGGAAAAAAGAAAAGAAAAAGAAAATAGAAAATATCAGGGCACATGCACATGGTTGTTTTTGTGTGGGGATAAAGAGGGGCCACAAAAAAAAAAAAAAAAAAAACTTAACTAAGAAAACTAAACAAAAATGAAATGGCAAAAACTTTTTTTTTTTTTTTTTTAACTTTTCCAACCTCAACCATTAAATCTGATGGTAGATGCTTGGGTAAAGAGTAAATACTAACTCAATATGAGGGTCTGAGTAAGGAGTTGCTTACATAAAGACAATACAATGTAATGTTTCGTCACTCCTAAATCATTGGAAGATCCAATCTAGCAAAGGGGAATTCAAAGCTCACACACTATAGCAGTCACATCTGTGCCCATCTCTACGGTCATTACGCGAGAGGTAACCTACAGTACCTTGTGCACGGGGAGGGGAGGGGGAATTTTACTGTACAACAATTTACACATGGCAGGCTCACAACAACCATCACACACACACACACATTAATCAGCCATAATTACCTGTGATCTTAAAGCCTGCATTTCAGAAACTCCTTTATATGTATAGCCAATGTTATGACGTATAACACAAACAACTCCAGATGAACTGTGACACTGATCAAACAGAAGAAAACGTGACATCATTTCAGCTTCTGCTCAAAGTTAATGCTCTCAAATTCAACAATAAGACTTTTTTTTTTTTTTTAAGTATATCTTTAAAGGTTTTTTTTTTTTTCATAGCTTTCATTTTAGTGGAGGGGGGGCATTGATGCATGCAAGTGACAAATGTACCTTCTCCTAAGCGACTATGATGTCACTCATTAATTGTACAGAATTAAAACCCATTAAAACCCAACTTTGACTGAGCCTTGTGACCGATTCTCTCTAAACAGCTGCACGGCACGTTGTTTTGAAGTGAACTGAAGAGGTGAGGGGATGTGGAGGGATGGGTGTGGCTATGGCAGCTTCTGCTGAGGAAGACTAACAGAAGGAGGAAGCAGCAGGAACCAGTTTGAACACAGCTGTGAGTTTCGAATTCAGGCAAAAATTGTCGGGAGTTTCAAACCAGTTTATCACAATAAAGTGACGACTTTTTTTTTTTTTTTTTTTTAACTTTGTCAAGCACGGAAGCATTTTCGAGGATATCCAATGGGTCAGTCGAGACTATAACTTTTACATTTCACTTTTTAAATAAGCCCTTGTGTCCAATCCGTACATCATCAATCACTATTTAAAGGAGCCTCATGTGTTCACTACATATGCTTCTCTAAAACCTTAGTAAAGAGGACGTCAGAGAGCATCTTTCCACCTCTGCCTGTCAAAGTTATAATATTGTTCCTTTCATAACAAAAAAAAAAAAAAAAATCTACTAATGCACAATGAATGCCTTTGATCACAGCTTCAATCAAGTCAATTCTTCCATATATTTTCCACAACTTGGCATCACATTGGACACGGGAAAAAAACCACTAGAAACCGTGGAATGAGGGGGCGGGGCTTCACAACGCCATGACATGGAAGACGCATCTACACTTCCGGTTTGGATTAAACAAATTACCTTTGTGTAAAACTACTCTTCTCTTAATGACCAGTGAAAAAAGGCTTTGAGACGATCACACTACTTGTCGCTGAATGAATATGGTACTGAATCCTCTAGGAACAGGAAAATCCCTGGGTATTAGCTCGTTTAGCTAATGCTAGCTGCACAGCAGATCGTCCAGTGAAGGCATCTTATCAAAGTCACATTTGTCGAACAAATCGCTGATTCCCTCATCGTCTTCCAAACTTAACAGGTAGTCCTCTTGCTCCAGGAGGGAGGGGCCGAGGTTCAGGAAGGGCCCGAGAGCAGAAGGGATCTGGTCTTCAGTCTGCTGGAGGAGACTGGTGTAAGGGGATGAGATGGGGGAAAGGGTGGTGACAGAGACTGCAGAGGAGGCGGGAGGTGGGGCGAGGAGAGAGTTTGGAGGCGTGGTTACACAATTTGAATCTGAAAGAAAAAAAAAAGAAAAAAAAAAGACAAGGCAGTTAATCCACCAACAGATTAAAATGCACTGAGCACTACAGTCCTAAATGTTCTCAGAATACCCTGAAATCTACCAACTCCCAGTTTCATCACAGCACTGCATACCAACACCTATTTGTTAGATTCCTGCATGAAATACAAAAGCAAACAAACTTGCTTTTTACTGACATTGGTTCTGTTAGTTCAAATTCTTCCTCTGGTTTATGAAGTGCCCGCTTGTTTTAGTACCGTCAGCATTGCCCTGACCTAGAGAACAACATGGACCTCTGGTCATATATGTAGGCAGTTTTAAGCTAAAAACAAAGTAGCATTCAGAATTCAAGCTCATCTGCAAACAAATGTGACCAAATTGTAGGTCTGCTTATTATTTTAAATCTATAAAATCTAGGTTAGAAATTTTTTTAAAGCTGCCTTTCATTGAAATACAAAGCTTTATATTATTTATCTCAAACCTAAAATATTCAAGAACTTTTACTCAGTTTTGCCATTTGGCAGGTTTTATACTAAGGACTTTCTTTTGTCCTGCAGGTTGTATCGTCCTTGTGATCACCTTAAATTATTTTAATAAATGTGGAAATAAATGTGTTTTTACTGTAGTTGGAGTAAATGATGTCAGCACTTTTTGGGCAGTGGCTGCATTCGAAATGCCACTCAGTATTATACACTACAAACTCAATGAGTATATACTGCACTACATTCTTTAAGTATTATTAGGATGTTGACCGTTCCCACTGAAGTATACTTCTAAGTTTCCCAAGATGCATTTCAAACAGACAACGACAAAACCCTGAAGCACACTGTGGCTAAATATCCCCGTTAATTCACCACCTTTGAAAGTTTTGCCAGCGAGAAAGTGACCAAGTAGAATATCAACATTTCATTGGGACATTTGAGACCCGCCATTGTGCTACTGACAAAACTTTGCGTTAAAGACTAAAGGCTGGGATGCACTGTGCGATTTTTTGGAATCATTGTACTCGGCTACAGCTCAAACTGTGCAACACGTGGGCAGAGCCCGAATGTACGCAGCTCACGATTCATGTTCTCACACTATACGGACGTTCACATTAGAAGAACTCTGAAGCATCGCCATTAAAACAGACGAAGAAGAAAAACACGGAAGTGGAGAGACACTCGCAAATCTCAGCAAAGAGCTTTAAAAAAGAAAAGATGGCGATGTGATGGACCGGAAACTAGCTGGACAGACGTGGGCAGTGCGGTCCGTCAATTTTACAGCGGTCCTACAGTGTTCGCGCATGCGCTGTGTGAGAGTTTAAGGTAAGCCAGTTCGTGGCACTGCTTCAACCGTGAGATACCCTCACGAGGAGCGACTGGATTTCAAACATGTTTCATTTCCTTACGACCATACGATTGCTGATCGGGAGGTGGTCGTGAGGTGTTCATCGCTTCTGGTGACTCCATGTATACTACACGATGCACGACACACAATCTAGCAGACTCGTAAGATCCCAAAAAAGACGCATGAGTCGAAAATGGGCCAAAAAAAAAAAAATTCGCACAGTGTATGCCCGCCTTAAGGGATAACAAGTGCTTGTGTTTTGAAAAAGGAATAATTGAAGCCAGTCGCAGGACGATTTTACATTCCGCTCGCAAAGCATCATGGGGTAGTTGAGTATGACTGGTGTGCCAACTGTGCATACTTAAAAAATGTTCCGATATAGTATACATCCAGGTATTTCTCGAGTATTCAATCTTCTTATACTATCAAATGTGAATGTACTACGCACTAATTTTGATGTCAGACTTAGCATGAGTAGTATGAGTGGTACGTTAGTACGCAATTTCAACCACAGCCTGTGTCAAACTGAACTTCTTGTTCTTTTTTATTTACAGATCATTTGTGCTGCAGAATAACAAGTCAAACCCTCAGGCTTTCCTTTTCTGCCAGTGTCTGCCAATTTAGAAACATTTTAAATACAATACTGTACTAAAAAAGCCTCATGGCTTATTTTCACAACATGGCGTTGGAATTAAATTACATAGTTATCGTACAATATCTAAAGCAACACAGAAATCTTCTACACGAGACCCCAGCAAGGAAATAATGGAAAGTATGTGAAGTCTAGTGTGATTACCTCTTGGTCTGGAACAGATCTGACCTAAAATACATTAAAACCTGGCAAAATGAGTCAGACATTCTATCAACAAGTATGCTGCTCTTGCACACTGTGTTTACTGTTCATGTATCAGTCATGCATGTTTAACGCACTTTGAAGGACTTTGAGGAAAGGAGAGTTCCCATTGATGTCTGTGTTTCCGTTTTTCATGGGACTCCTCTGGTCATGGTCCTCATCTGGGCACAGCAACACCTCAATGGGTCCTTTGGTGCTGGTCAGGTGGATGGACAAACTCTGGTGAGAGCGAAAGGACAAAGTTTGGTTTGAATCATGTGAAACATTAGACCAAAGACTCTCTGGACTCTTGATGGTCCCAGTTACTAAACCCAACATCAAGGAACATACATCGTAAACATCTGTACACACAAAGACATCTGAATTTATTGACAGTGTATTCTAGCGCTAAACGTAGACTTTTTGAACAAACCATTTAAGTGCAGTAAAACAAGCAGGCCAGGGACTCATTGGGACAGGAGTTTTAGAGCCTTGTCCTAGAATGTGTGCATTTCTCCAAAATATATCAAAGAACACAAAAGACTAAGCTCTAGAAGGTTGTGGTCTGAAAAGAGACCCCCAGTGCTTGTAAAATACACCCAGAAGATTAGCAAATTTAAATTGGCGTCTCTTAATCAGCTTCTTGCTTCTCCACAAAGAACACTTCCTGAATTGTTAGAAGTGAAAGAAGGCACGTCAGCTGTGGATTTAGCTTTAGTTAAGGAAGAACAATAGGCTTTAAGATGCTATGTGTTGAGTTGAGATTGACTCGGATGCTGCTTTAAGTTTAGGCTGCAGTGGAAACTTCTCTGATGCAATACCAAAGTTGAACATCTATTGGGCCCTCTTGCCTCCCTTAAAGCCAAAGGTTTCTGGGGTCCATGTACAAAAGATACGTATGGCCAAAAACATGCATACGGCAAAATCCGGATGTATCAAAACTGGAGTGAGCGTGGAAATGTGCGGAGCTTCACGTCAAGTCCTGAGGCGGCGTCCGTACGTTTATACGACTATTGATGATTTAAATTCTAAATTCTATTAAAGGATTTATTATTACCTATTACATATTCCCACAGCCTGTTTAATGCTCAGATTAAGGACAGGATGGCCAACATTAATCAAATGTGCACCTTCAGAACATCCGATTCACTCCCAAAAATCGTCACGCTGAGTGGAATCCCGGTGCCGGTACTTTTTTTTTTCTCTACTGCATATGATTGCGAGAGAGATTTTTGGTCATGTTGTTGATGTAATGTGTTTGTTGATTTTAAATGTTCTCATTGATTTTAAGCTGAATGTTTTATCGAGTAAAGCACATTGAGTTGCCTTGTGTATAAAATGCGCTATACAAATAAATTTGCCTTGCCATTTTTTTTTTTTTTTTACACAAGTCTTTGTACATGAGGCCCCTGGTCTGCAACTTTAACATCACGTGCAACAAAAGCTTTATGAGGCGTTAATGCTGCCATTGCAGATTTAGGGGGTGTTGCAACAAGTTAAAAAAAGCAGCGACAGGGACTGCCTCACAGCCAGCCTTATCGATGAAATTTGTTTAACTATAAGGACATTTATCTCTTTTAAACAACTGGGTTTAGTTAATAGCAATGTAATTAAAGACTAATCTTAAGATGAGTCTAAAACATTCGAAGAAAACAGCTTCTCCATGGTAATTTCCACCTGTGTGCATTTGTGTTGTGGTCGAACCTCATCAGGGTCTGCCACTTCCAGTTTGGTGTCTGAGGGTGCTTTGACGACGATAACGGTCTGATCCCTCAGGTTCCCCAGCTGCTTGATGTCTTGATACGTTACATATGCAAATGTGATAACCCAAGTGTTAAAGAGGCACAACTGTATTGGACAGTCAATATCAAACAGAAACAGTCACATTAAGAGCCAGAAAAGCACTTTGAACCGGTGAAATATTAACGCAGTAAGACTCAGAAAAGCCAATGATCCTTCAAATCTACACCAAGTGAATTACTTCATTTTCTCATTTTGGTAAACATGGCGCAAAGTTCTGCTTAACTTGTCCATGTGGCAGTGAGGTAACTCTTCTAGTTGACTCAGGCTGTATAGGAAGAAGACGTAAACCTTCAGTGACAAAAGGATATCTCTGGTTTCCTTGGAGCTCGCTCATGTGCCTCATGTCTACGCTGCACCTCTGGATGAGCTGTTCCAGCCTCTGCTCCTCGTCACCCAGCGCTGAAACTTCAGCCGTCAGTCTCTGCCTTTGGCTCAGCGCTCCCTCCACCTCCAGCAGACTGCAGCCCCTGAGGAGGGATCCGGGAGGGGGAGTTAGGACAAGTCTGGATCAAGCCAACTCTGCAGTTTCTAGTACTTGACAAAAACGTTAATCCATCTCTGATTTTGCTTGTATAAGGATGAGAAATCAGCATTTCATTTGCTGGGTTTCCATTACAGATTTTCGCAAAATAGAAGCAGCGTTTCTAAATGTCGATACAGTATAATCGCACATTAAATGTTGTTTTGGGCAGGAGCCTCGCATCTCCCGTGAAATCTCATCCCGCGAGACTTTGTAGCAGAAAGACGGATGCTGCTCAGAACCTCTTGTTGTCAGTGTGTGGGTGGGTGGGTGCATGGCCCTTTTAACTGCGAATGAATGCACTAGCCGCTCGACCAGTGTGCGGAGGGAGCGTGTCCCATGTCATACTCAATGACTGCTGTGAAGCAAAGGAGTTAACCCCGAAGTTAAGGATAGCTTCGGCCCCCGGAAAGAAGTGAGACTCCCCTGTGTCTTCCAACCACAGTCTGAAGACGAGACAGAGGAAAGGTGAACATTCCTTAGAACACTCTGCATTCCTTTGTTGGTTCACGTCCAATGTGGCAGTAATAACTTTAAAGTATAATGCTAAGAAATAGTTGGACCAGGTACGTCACGTTTTGTGACGTGTATTTGCGGAAAAAAGTGTTTCCATAGCACTTTTTGCAACACATTTCAATATCAAAACATCTGAAATACCTCCTCATCAAAAAGTGAAACCTTTTTGGCAATATTTGACGCATTTCCAAGAATAATGGAAACGCAGCTACAGATAAGGTTTCCCTAGCTATAACTGATAGCACAAGGTATATGTGAATATAAATAAACTCAGTTTTTAAAATCTTGTATCTACAAACTTACTCAAAATAAAAATAAGTCCTCAGAGAAATTATTTTTCAATTGAGTCATGAATGACGTCCTCACATTCCACGTCCAGCAACATTCATGTAATTTTATAGATTTAAAAAAAAAAAAAAAAAAAAAAAAAAAACTTTGGTTGACCACAGGCCAAGAACCATATGAAACAAGAGCACGATCGGTCTATAAACTATTTTTATTGACTGATCTTTTACCGTTTGCTCCTCATTGAATCATTAGTTGCTGGATACCCAAGCCCCGGATTAGAAAAGGTGAGTAGAAGAGACTGAAGCCATTTGACTTGGTCAGGTTAACCAAAGGAATTCCCAGAATGTCGATAGAATGTGCGTAGAGGCTCCTCAAAATAACCCGTACCCAAATGAATGATAAATGACACTACTTTTGGTTATCATGCAACCAAAAACATCCCCGCTGGACACTGAGAAAAGCAGCGTATCACTTCAGACAAATGACATACATCCATTGGATGTTGTTCTTTGATTTCTTCTTGATGAGATGAATGCCTTCCAGAACATTAGTGATATCATAGAGCCGCCGTTTCTGCACCTGAAACAATACAGAGCACAATCGTACATTTCAAATAAACGGCCAAACAAAATTCAGTATTAAACAGTCGAACAGAAGATGCGGATCCTGTCATATGCAGATGAAGCTGTATTTTATTACCTGTAACGTTTCTGCAGCAAGGTTAAGGTCCAGGACTCCATCGGCAGACTGAGCGAGAAGATCCACAAACTTCTTTGTTAGCAGACCCAGGGATGTGTCGTATCGCGTCTTCTCTGGGGGAGACTTTGGTGCTGATGTGAACAGGAAGGACAAAGCAACAAACAAGAAACATTTGTCTTTAATATTCATTAAGGATTATTTTCAAATATGATAGACCTGTTAATGAACTGAAGAGGTTAATTGATTTGGGAATCATTGTGACAAAATATAACAGTGAAGTACAAACGGTGGGTCCAGGTACACACACACACACAAAAAGTCTTGCTCTGAACATTAAAGCGTTATTGCTGAAATCTAACGCAGTGTTGGACTAACTAAAGCAGAAAAGATTGTCAGGAGAGTCGGATGGCACATGGCTTGAGCAGATCTAATAAGGCAGTAATGTGTGATTACTGTGAATCCACACAACAGTTCAGTGAAACTCACAAACACACAAACTTTCTTCTTCTTCTACATGTTTTCAAGAGACTGGTTTGTGGTTATTGAATCTACAGATGTTTACAATCTCTAGAGATTACTTACTCATTATAATCTTATCGCGAGGGAAGTAAACATGCTGCTTTATCAGTCAAATGTTGCACATACTTATTATGCAGAACCTTCAACCACAACAACAAAAACCCAATACACTGGAAGTCAAGAGTAAGAATTGCATGCACTGATGCCATTAAATCATAGAAAGTTTGTGCAAGGATCACATTAAAAATAATAATTTATGAATAATAACGCTCATTAAGATAACGATGACGCTGCTTTGAAGTGACAACATGCACGTGTGACAGGCTGTGTTGAAGCATAGCTCTGTGGCAACAGCGCGTCACACAGCCTGTTTTTACGGGTTAAAAATACCATTGAAATGAAATAGATTCATTTGTTTTTCCATTTAATGATTGTGAAACCTGTAACTACTGCCACCCGGTGAATCATCTTCTGGTTTTGCACAAATACCCCTGCTGCCGTGAGGTTATAGCAATGGATTATGAGTAAGATTTGACATACTCGTCTGTCTGGTACATTTAGTCACCTGTTTTCAGTAGCATGTAAATGCATGATATTGTCCAAAAACATGCATGCAAGGTATTTCCGTGTGATATTGAGCCTGATTTAAATAAATGAGCACACTGACATAAGTAACAAAAATAAAATAAAAAGTCATTCGTTAGTAGTAATCGGTCAAAGTTATTATCAGTTAACGGTTAAACAGTTAATTTATCAACATCTATCTATAAAAGCAAAGACGGTCTGTGCATGTGTGGAGCGAATATCTCCCCGACGCGGTATGAGTTCGACCTGAGACTTTCTCAATGGCTTCCAAATACCCCAAATGTGTGCATCCAGGTCATTTCCAAATATTTATTTTAATTTAATTTCACTTCTGGACAACACAGAAGTGAAACCTATTCAGATTTTGACCTCAATGTGTTAGGGGCGCTAGCGCACCATCTATATTTAATTCACTGCACGGCTCCTCATCCGAGCAAGAGTCACGTGCGCGGCCAGATCCAATCGCCGCACACAGCCAAGCAGACACGGACTGCAAACACATGAGTGAGAGAGGAAGATATTTTGAACCGGAGAGGGGGGAGGGGCGTCTGAGCAGCCGCGCACACATCGATAAACCAGCAAAGCTCTCAAGTCTCACTGATTGGACCTGATGTTAGTCACTGATGTGCTAGCATGTGGGTGGCTAAAGCTCATGCGTGTGCGCCACGGAGTAGCGAGTCACACACACAACAAAAATATTAAAATTAAAATACTCAAAACAAAACATTTATACAAAAAATACGCAAAATGACAACGGAAATGCACAAAACTACGCTAAAAAAGATACAGAAATACACAAAAATATAACAGAATCACACTAAATGGCAACAAAAAACAATAATTATACAAAAAATGCACAAATACACAACAGACAGACAAATCATGTGCATGTCCCATAGAATTAAACCAGGGAAATCTCACACACTATTTTACTTTGCACCCGCACATATACCCCTTTATAACACTACAGAGTACAGAGTATGTACACCTTTTTGTACATCCAACCTTCAAACACATACTTATTTGGCCATAATTAACTCTACTTAAACTCCCACTATATGAATACATATGACGGGCACTGTACTAGTCATTTAAATTTAAAAAAACAAAGACAAAAACAACCTCAAAAGCTAAGACATGCAATAATCATTTTTAAAGTGCTGGGGGAAGATTGTTTTTTTGGGGGGTATGACTAAGGCAGGGTCCTTGCCAGCATTGTTGAGCATAGGGGCCCCCGACGTAATTTTAATTCCCTACAAAGTGATAAATTTTCTGTTTTTTCCTTTTTTTAATAGCTACCGTCGTAATAATAGTTGCACACTTGCACACAAAAGGGACTTCCTGGCGTGCACTAGTTGTTTTAACTATTTTTAATCTGCATAACCCAGTACTTTAAATCAGTGAAACTATGTATTTAATACAGGCGATTTGCTCGGAGGCCCTCGTCTTTACCCAAGGACCCCTGCAGCCCTTTAGCTGCCCCCGATGCCGCCTGTGTGCATCCTCCGCTAACGTTACTGTAATCACAGTCCACGAGTATGTAAGCTCCGAGGAGCACGGAACGTCCGGAGCTTTACTTCACTAAATGAATTGTCATTGTCTAAATTTTCCCACACTGGCGGCACTCGCTCGGCTCAGTTGATCCCCCTATGCTGTAAGAAACTTCTGATGAGAACCCTGTAAGGTGAACAGATGCCTTCATGAAAATGAATCACATGGTGCAAGAAATAAGTTTCAAAAAGTTTGGAGGACTAAACAGTGCCTGTTTGAAACTCCACCAGTTGACACAGGGGGTCTGAACGCTGCATGAAGTCACTGTCCTCTTACTTTTGGCCGTTTTAATTCGAGCTCCGTTGGTTGCTGCAGCTGCTCCTCTCCCTCGTGGCGTCCTGGCTGGTTCTGATTGGTACTGGTGATCCGAGTCATCGAGCGCCAGCCTTCTTTTCGCCTGTTAGAGTAGAGGAAATAGGAGTTATGAGGGGAAATGGCTACTTTAAGGATCCAGAGAAGATGTTTAAACGTGGAGTACAACTACACACATGTTTTTAAATAAACTCTTTAACTCTAATATTATACAACAAAACACACTGGCTGTTTAATTTCTGTTGATGGCTGAATCTTCGGGGGTGATGTCGTTCACATTGGTTTTGGTATTTAATGCCTTCCATTGGACAGTCACAGGAAACGCCCACACAACCCTACAGCATCCACAGACTGACCATATGCTCTGACGTTAGGATTAATTGATACCAGTTTGATAGGTGTCTGCAATCCTATCTCAGCCATTGTGTGTTCCTCTTTTCTAGAGAGGGTGAGACAAACCCAAATATCTAAAGAGTGAGTCACAACTCAAGGGTTTGCTTCCAACACGAGTCACTGTCAGGCCCCAGAACACTGGCACATGCACACACCATAGCCTTAAAAAAAAAAAAAAAACTATTAAAAATGCTAATGCAACGAAAGGTACAACCTAATTCATGTTTAAGTCCCTCATAACTCTTCAGTTTCAAGTTGTTTATTTCACCCTAGTAGGAAAAAAAAAAAAAAAAACACATTTTCCCACCCAGTTACCAGGACATTTTATTGCATCTAGAGCAGTTTTACTCATTCAAAGCAAGACAGAAATGTCAATCCTTCCAATTCAAATTATGGTTGTATTAATATATATTTAAAATAACAGCCATGTCAAATTAAGTGTTTTTTCTCTTGTTCATAGCATTTCCAAGCTATAAGTGCAAGAGCCCCTGTTGTGTCACCCCTCACCCACCTTTAGTCATACGTGTATGTATAAACACAGTCTCTACATGCATGATCAGGTTTAATGTCAGATTGAGCCCATCAGCACTCTTAATTCAGCCCAGATAGAGAATAACATGCCCTCTGACAGTCAAAGTGTCAGCCATTTTCTATGAGAAAGCAGCTCCCCTCACCCCCAGTGCCTGCTCATAGCTCCAGCCTGAGACCCTGGGGCTGGTTTAGTCCATCTAAAGATCAAATAAAAAAAGCATAAACCTGCACCCTGACAACAGCTCGAGATGTTTGATGATTTTAGGGCATGCAGAGAAAACAGGAAACGAGCAATCAGCACTAAAGCAACAAAACTCAGTCAGGTTTCACTTTACTTGGCAGTGAATGCACCACAGCGTTAACCAGACACATAGCACAGGCATGCATGATCACTGAAGATTTAAGACCCGTATTAAGATATTGTACAGCATTATACTTAGTGCTAATAGCCTGGAAGGCTAACACACATTTATTAAGCTTCACCTAAGTTGGTCTGCATCTTCAAAACACGACTGTGCAGTTTTGAATACCTCACTAAACTGAGCAAACATGCAGGTTTTACTGCTTAAATCTGATTGTGAAGCTAAATACGAGTTATTTAAAAACAAGGCAGCCCAACAACCCCCCCACCAACCCCCCAAACTGAGCCACCATCACAGGCAGTAGGCCCCCGCTAACCTGCCTCATCTCTTACCAACACTTCCATCTGTCTGGAAAGGTGAAGCGGTCCCACACAGTGAGCTAGCACGCTGCTGACTGACAGCTCATCACTTCTGTTCACAACAAACTAACTTCAACCAGTCCCCACAGCCGAACAGACACTTAACCAGACCAGTTAGGTAACTCAGCTAGCGCTGGTTAGTTAGCCACCTCGCTCGGTTCAGTCGTGGGAATGCCCTGGCTAGGTGGCTAACATTAGCTGCCCGAAACAACAAGCTCAGCTAGCCTAGCTTGCTAACATGGAGCTAAAGATGTTAAAGTAGCTGTAGGAGATGATTACCGGTGGTCTGCCCACTGTAGGTCGGTGTCCCACTCCGTTGGTCGCCGCTTGCTGTGGAGTTGTGTAAATGTTGTTAACCTGAGGCTCTGATAAACACGCATTCGGTGTCTGTGTAACGTTACAAGGCGGTGATGTAGTTATGATTTGGATATAAGTAGCGTTGGATTGAGCTGGATTTAAGCGATCCGAAAGTGCCGTTAAAATTATATTGCTATCCAGAGAAGAGCCCCCAACCCCCGTTAAAATCACTTTGTCCGGGGCTGAAGAGATCCCTCTTCTCATCTTGCGTATTCAGGGTAACCCCTTTCTTGTCTCCTTACTTTCAAACCCGTCTGGTTGCTAATCCACCGCGACAGTCGCAACAATAATCAGACAAAAGTGAAGACTAATGTCTAAATGAGCGACTTTAGCAAAGTATTTTTCCCTCGGAACGTGCATTGAGGCAGATGCAACGGATTAAAAAGTAGCGCAACTCTGCTTTCTCGGGTCCAGAAATGGCTTCAGGAAACGGCCTGATGAATGGAGGGATACGGTTTACGCGCTCAACAGCCCTCCCGCGAAACTCAGATTTCCCGGGAAACTTTCAAACGAAATTTACATGTTGGTCGCTATTGGTTAACGAAGAGAGAATCTCCGCCCCTTTTGCTAAAAAACTGTCCAATGACGGCTTCGTATTCATTGCTCCACGTGTCCATTGGCAGTTGTTATCAGGAAACGTCATAAGCCACGCCTGCAAATGTTTCTGAGAGGACGCTAGATGGCGGAAGTGACACATTTTACAGAAAATATACACAAAGCAACCAACTACTAATTATTATTATTATTATTATTATTATTATTATTATTATTATTATTATTATTATTATTACACATTTGTTTTTAGCTATATAATATGGATGGGAAACGGAAAGAAACATTAGATAACAGTTTGTATTAAAATTAGTTTTAATTTAATTATTGACCCTTAGAAAGAACATGAAGAAAATTTAATGAAACGTTAAAGGTTTCGACCAGTCAGCACAATTGTGCACATAACTTTATATATATATATATATATATATATATATATATATATATATATATATATATATATATATATAATTCATTTATTTTTGTATATTCAAATTTTTCTATATTTTCTATATTCTGTATTATATGCATTATTTCAACCCTGTTGCTTTCTAATGTAATCTAATCTAACCTAAAAGCCTATGCAAAAGAGGCATGTTATTATTATTATTATTATTATTATTATTATGGCTGCTAGCTAGAGGCTTGATTTTAGTATTTCCTTCATCCAGGCCTTTTGAGCCTCCATTTTGAAAGTAGCAGCTGAAGCTCAGCATGGGAAGAATGAGGGGAGTCAACCACCATCTGTAAATGTTTAGTGTCTCTACAACTCTCCCATCACTCTGTTTTTCCATGGTTAGGTTTAAACAGTTTATGTTTCTGATGTTCAGGACTGTTCCCCAGCTATGAAACAAGATAGAAAGACAGAAAAGATTTGATGAAATCATAATAAAACAATGTTCACAGTTCTGTCAGTATTAAAAGGACAGTTATCCCAAAAACAATACAGGCCCTTGCGCATGTACAGTACTTGCAATGATTGTTCTAAGGTTTGTATTTGTGTTGACACACTCCACCATTTGACCTTTTTAAATGGAAAGTCTCTAATCATAATTTTGCTGTATAAAATAGAGATTGAAATTGATGTGTTGAGTGATGAACACCTGTATCATGTTACTGTTTCTCTATTTTAGTGATTTATCCTCGTGAACTTATTGTGTTTATTTTGATGTGGCGAGGTACTAATTTAACCACCCATTGTTTAGCTTGCAGTGTATACAAAATTAAGTCTTAATGTCAAATATTTAGTTTGTTCCTGGATCCCAGAACGAAGGAATTCCAGCTAAATTAAGACATAACGAAAACAGTTGTTCTGTGTGAACATAAGGTAATCTTTGCATTAAAAAAACAACAGCTATGGCTTAAAAGAAGAAGTAAAAACTGGATATTTGGTCAAAATGACACAATAACACACTATCAAGCTGTGACCTATATAGATCATTTTCAAAAATGTTGTTTTTGCTCCCTCCCATTTTTCTTGAGCTGAACTCAAATATCTAAAACTTTTTCTATGTATATATATAACATGCACACACACTTGTAGAACAGTATTAAATCAGAATAAATGACCTTTATCTAATCAAGGGGTGACCATGGGATGATAGATTTCATCATATGATAGCCAATAATGGAAAGGAATAAAAGACAAAAAAAAAAAATGGCAGTTGGAACAATTATTTGACATTAACTCTGTGCATACTCACCTTGATTATAACCTTTTCAACTCAATAGGAATATAAAAAATCAAAGAAAGGGTAAATAATGAAAAATGTAAGTGCAAATAATGCCACTCTGTAAATAAATGCAAAAACAGAGACTGACAATTAATGCTAGTCTAAAATTAAAACCAAATCATGTCACCTTGACTTCATGACATTCTTAAACAGAAGAAAAACCCCTATCTCTACATGAACTTTGCATAACAAACTAGAACAGTCTACAAAGCCCAGATTTTAGATATAGATATGTTTTTTATTCAACAATATTAGCATGTCTATATTTGTGCATTGACTATGTCCCCTACAGGTAAAAAGACACGCTCGCCTGGGACAGATTTAGTAGAGATGGAAAGGCGTGATTTATTGTTGCACAATATATCGTCCTAGTTTTACCACATAATTAATTAAGGGCTGTTTGTACACTGTGTAATACAGAATGTGGTGACATGTTCAGAATCCTCCAGCAAAATCAGCCTTTCGGGAAGGTCAATATAAACTCAGATAAGGAGCAACCCTTTACCCTGGGAGAGTAAGCAAAACAGCACCACTATCACATAGTTATTAGTTCTTTTTAGAGTGGGGGGTTATTGTTGGGGAGAGTGAAAGCTAAATATTGAACCTAAAATGATCGTTCCCTTCTAAAGCCACCTTTTGAAACATAAAGTGAACACATTTGCTGCTGTTAAGTATAAGGAAGAGTAATTGTTGTCATTACTTTTTATTATAATGATGGTTCTGTAACCACGGCCTCCGTGTGAAACACACAACAGGAGCAACAGCCAGTTGACACTGTCTGTCAAGTCTCAAAAATCACTTCTGTGTTACAAGAAGTATCATTTAAAGTCATGCTGTGCATGTGGACTATGAAAAATCCTAAAATGAAAACACCTTTGCTCGCATAGTATGATGTGTACGATGAGTCAAAAGTTTTCCAAAAACCTACCTTGTATTTAAATGGGGGTTGAATCAGGTCACAATGGTTAATCCAGTTTATCTGTTAAATATTTGCAGCACAGAACGGAGCATGACGTATCATCTATCCATCATTTGTGCTGTGTGTCAAACATGCATTTTCTTAAGTGATGTTTTCAGCAGTGTGCTGTGTTTGAATGCACAGTGGATGGGCTGCAGACAGTGGATGATTGACAGATGGAAAAGACTCAGACTGGAAGGGAAAGATTGACGAGCCTGTAGTGAGAACTGCTGGCTTCAGGTTCAAAGACAGTAGCTCATGTTTGAGGGACAGGAGGCTGAGCTGGAGCTGTCAGGGTGCTGAGGTTTATTTCAGTATTTACTCAGATAGACAGGTCGAGAAATAACTATATTACATAAAACATCCAATGCAAAGCAGTGGGTTTTACAACTGATACATAAACAGAGGAGAGACAGTTCAATACGTCAGATATGTTTTGAATGGTTGGTATTTGTTGGTGCATCTTATGTAAATATTGGTGTTTAAAAGATAAAAACAAAAGAAATAGATAGAGGTGAGATGAACTGATGAATGGATTCACAAGTCAGTTTATTTTAAACAATTACCAGGCAATGGTATATACATATAGTAAAATCATGAGTCCAGTATGTATTATTCATGTTAATACATGTTTGCATGGCTCTCATTATTCCCACTATCTTTATTAATTCATGAATATGTCTTTTGCTGTACGAAGATTGAATTTGAATAATGTATGAGAACACTCTGTTTTTTGTGTTTAAGATCTTTTTAACTAAGCTTGAACAAAAACAAGAAAGAAAGAAGTCTCCTGTACATTGTCAGTGCACTTGTTGTTTTGAGTACGTTAATCCATGACCTTGATGACGTTATCATGAAATAATTGGCTTATATGTTTAATTAAAACACATTGGGAATAGGCTATTAAAGTGCCACCAGGGAATCTAAACCAGCCCAGTGATTACTGTACACATGACAAAATACGAATACATATTATCAGCCTAATTTACTGAGATCCCAAATAAAAAACACTAAATTGGGCGAGCACACAGATTAATTGCATGTCTTATTTGTTCACCTGTTGCAGGTGATTTACTAAGATTGCCAGCGCAAATGGAAAAAAGCTGTAAAAGTGGTGGAGACAGTTATTTATTTATTTATTTATTAAAAAGGGTTGTGCAGCAACATGAAGAATGTGGGAAAGCAGAGAATGAAATTTGAAGTTATTAAATTGGAAGGTTTAATGGAAGAGTTGGACATATTTTTCAGTCATAGCAAACAAATCTGAATGTAAGCATAAATAAAACAACATGAGAGACTGCAAGAATTAAGCCAATGCTGTGGGAAACCAATACGGATCAGCAGATGACATCGAAAAAAGATATAAAATGAAAAAGATTGTACCATCCATCCATTTTCAGACCTGCTTGTTCCTGTTTTTTCAGGATTGTACCTCATAAGAATTTTTTTTTCTCTTATTTTTAATGATTTTTTTTCCCACAAATGCTGATTGAGTTGAAAAGATTGGTTCCCTGTGTCACATATTGTTTAGTCTCATTGCATTAATACCTACAGCCATCTGTGTTTACGTTTACATTGAACACTTGCCTGACAAAGGCGCTAAATAAATGCACTTAAACAATTTAGTTCCATGTTTGGTGAATTACGTTGCATGTGCAAAATTGATCGTCTGTCATCTTCTACTCCCACTAGCTCTAGAAGAGATGCTTTTTGAGGCAAACATGCTACATAGATTGCTCATGCTATTTTCTGCGTTTGACAGACGCAATCCTCGTTGTGCAGGGTTAGTAGATCAACTGCAACATGTGTTCGTGCATGCTGTCAAGTTAGCGTGGATTTTACGTACGCAAACCTTTATTAAAGGAGCATAGGGCAGGATTTGTGAAAAAAATAAACACTCATTTTAAGTATTTTAATGCTAATAGGCGATGAAGCGTTCAAAACCAAAAAAAAAAAACCTAACCCACTTACATTTCTCCCTATTGCCTTGAACAGACTGTGTGATACATTTTGTACTGCCATTCGGGGTCCAAATTTTCCGCGTAGTCCTGCAGACTTGAGGTGAAATGACGCTGATGCGTATTCTCAAGGGCTTGGAGTGGTGTCCACTCGGCTGGAAATGAAGGAGGAAGATGAAGAGGAAGAGGAAGAGGAAGAGGAAGAAGAAGAAGAAGAACAAGAACAAGAACAAGAACAAGAACAAGAACAACAAGAAGAAGAACAAGAAGAAGAAGAAGAAGAAGACAAGTGCAGTGAATCAGCTTGCAGAGGCATGCGCGGTGGTCTTGAAGTAAAGTCACGTGAAATAAATAACTGTGTCACAGGATCAGCTGCACTGCTATGAAGAGTTCTCCCGCGCTAGCTTGGCCTATGGTTGTCGTTACCCTATTGGCCATTGTGTCACGATGGAGTTTTATTTCTTGATCCTGCTCAATGCTCCTTTAAATCTGTGTTCTTTGAAAGTACAGACACTCCTTGTTAAAACATGACTTAAATGAAAAGACTGAAGTCCATCCAACCTCCTCCGCTTATCCGTTGCCGGATCGCAGGGGCAGCATCCCTAGCAGAGAAGGCCAGACTTCCTTCTCCCTGCCCACTTCTTCTAACTCCTCCGGGGGGGTCCCGAGGCGTTCCCAGGCCAGCCGAGAGACATAGTCCTTCTAGCGTGTCCTGGGTCTTCCTCGAGGTCTCCTTCAGGAGGTCTCGCTCCAACTTCCCAGTGTTGGTTTTGGAGCGTTTGGAACCCGGTCCTTAAGGGGGAGGTGGTTATGTTAGGGTCTGTTATATTTTGTTTAGGTGTTGCCCTTGTGGTTCTCTTGTGGTTTTTTTGAGTCTTTGTTTATTCTGTTTTCGAGTATGATCTCTTGTGTTAACTCTAGTCTTTGTGTTCCAGGTATTCCTGCTCATGTCTTCACCTCCCAGTGATGTCAGTGTGTTTGGGTTGTGAGTGATCGGCTGCCTCATGTTTTGCACCCAGGTGTGGCCTGTTCCCAGTCAAGCCTCCTGCCAACACATTCTCACTCCCAACTCGTCACACGTTGACGTTCGGGAGGGTACTTTGGCATCACGTAGCACGTTGTACCTCGTGTGTCGAATACTGACGCTAAAGGGTCGTTCCGGAACGTCGATATATGATGAGTTGGGAGTGAGACTGGGATGCTCCTGCATTATTTCGCTGAGTGTTTGGACACTGAATGATTGCTGGTTACCCTCCTCGTGTCATGCTGCATTTTGTTCCCTGCTTCTTGGTTTCCTCGTGCCTTTTTGGATTTAGTGTTTTTTGTTGTTTGAGAATTAAAATGGACTCTCATTACCAATGTCACCCCTGCCTGCTGCCTCCATCTGTCTCTGCATTTGGGTCCACATCATCACACTGTGACAATAATAAACACAGGAAAATATGAAAGCCCATTCCTGCCAGTAAAAAAAACAAAAAAACTTGGAAAAGTAAAACAATTAATAAATCTAAGATACTAAGTCATAATTATGAGATGCTAAGTCATAATTGTGCTTGTGCATGCTCACTTTCAGAAGCTGTTTTTGAAATTCTCACTGGAAATGTGTAGATGTTTTAACACGAGAATCTAAAAGTGAGCTTTATGAGGGTAATGTGTACTTGTGCACGACAATGCAGTGAAATAATGTAAATTGTGTTTTTATACATGCTATTTGAAGTCACATCAGTTGATGCACAGTGTCTCTGTCAGTAATTATCCCGGCCATCCAACGTTTTTGGTGCATCCAACCGTAGACTGTTTTGCCTGCTAGTCTTATTTAATTCCTCACAAAACAACTACAATTTAACGATTTGTGAATCCCATGAAAGACCATTTAGACCTCTGAGATAGTATCTCATAATTATGACTTAGATTATAGATTGTGTAATGTCAAATTTTACTGATCAGGTCCACTTGGTGTTAATGTTTTCTCGAATAAAAGGAATACTGTATTGGCGAGTTTTAAAACTAGGCTTTTATTTTTGTAAGTACGGACCGGAAGTGCTGTTCATGCTGCCTCCGTGTGGCGGCTCGCTGGTTCCTGGTGCTGAGGAAGAGGAGGAGGAGGAGGAAGAGGAGGATGGAAAGGAGGAGGAGAGGCGTGGCTGCTGGAGTGTAGTAGACTAGTCGGACTTGTGACTTCGGGTTCTCAGTCAGAACATGAGCCTCACTCACAGGAAGTAGTGGAAACACAAAGTCGGTCACACCGGACACAGGCAGGATGGGTGAGCCTGCGGTCCCTGCGTTTCAAACCACCGGCTCCATGTGGCTGCTGCCTGTCAGTGGATACCTGGGCTTTCCTCTGGATCAGGTAATAATGATGGTTGCTGAGTCACACGGTGAGGGGACGTTACTCACTGTGAGTGTGGATGAATGCTGGCCAATTATCGGACGTGTCTTATTACTAAGGGGTCATTTCAACACATTTTCAGGACATCCCACGCAAAAAAAAAAAAAAAAGTTTATTTATTTATTTATTTATTTATTTTTGGAACTTATCCTTAATAATCCAATAGGCACACTGTCAATTTTTAGTTTGATCGGATAAATGTTTTTTTTAAAAAATATATAAACAATTTAGTGAGGGGGGTATGTGTTGATTTTTGTGCGTTCTTATTATTTTTCTTCCATTTTCAGCTTCCAATATCACAGGAACTACTGTACATCATATATAATCAAACTGAAATTTGGTCTATAATAATGGCAGTGGCTATGTATACTGCTACTCTATGCATACGCGGCGCCCCTCATTGGCCAGTTTAGATCACGTGATAGATCCACCACGTGACTTTAAGTTCTGTCAGTTGTATTTTAGCTCATATTTATTTTAGCTACCCTGCTAACCCTTTTATTTTAGCCCTAACCCAGGAAATACCCTAAATTATTTATATTTCCAATCCAATGTATTTATAAAAGCACTATTAAAAACAACTCAGTTTGCAGAAAGTGCATTTGTCGAATATCTACTTTTAAAGGTGGAATTTGCCGTGTTAATAATGTTAAAATGAAAAAATGTACATGTCAAAAGTGGTATTCGACCATTGGCCTCTGAAATCTCCTACAGCTTGAAAATGCCAATCTGTACATTTAACGCACACTAAATATCCATGTTGTGCATTACAATTATTGCATATCAGAGAATATAATTACCTCAATTTTTAGTAATGTGCATAACATGTTAGTAACAATGTAGTAGAATATTAAGGCCACAATTTTGTTTATTCCATTAATGCCGTTTATTGTCAACGAGTGGAAAAGATGTTGGATGAGCATGTACAGTGTCTGAAATAGGCTTAAAAATGACTCAGCATGTTGGAAATAGATTCATCAATGTTTTCAAGTACCCCCTGCAATGTGTTTGAGTACCCCTAGGGGTACACGTACGCGTACCCCTGGTTGGGAACCACCGCTTTAGACCACTCAGCCATCCTGACACAGTGAAAACACAGTCCAGTACCCATAGTCCTGGGAGGCTATGGCTACGTTTAACGTATCTCTAGACACTTTCTATAATAATATACATATTATACCTACTTTCTTTCAATATACATCCTATATTTAGAGTTATACATCCTATCTGGTGGACATGCCAGCCCCTCAAAATTTGAAGAGAAATAAGGACGCACGAAAATCGACCCCCCCCCCCCCCCCCCCCCCTCACTAAATTGTCTATATCTCAAAAAGATTTCCTCCCACCAAACTAAAAATGTACAGATTATTCACGGAACTATTGGCAAAAAATGACCCTAAGGTGAGTGATTTCTATAGGAAGGCGTCATGAAAAGACAAAGACTTCCATATTAGTTAAAAGTTTATTCTGCACATAAATGTAACTGAATGACTACTATAAGATTATAATTATGTCCTCCATGTGTGTGTGTGTGTGTGTGTGTTCCTCTCAGGTGAACTTTTTGGCGTGTCAGCTCTTCGCCCTGGTTGCTGCCTTCTGGTTCCGTCTCTACCTCAGTCCAAACCATACCATTCCTGTGGTCAGACACGCTGTGGCTACCCTTCTAGGCATCGCCTTCCTCATCTTCTGCTTTGGATGGTAAAAACCTCCCCCCCAAAAAACACTGATACTGTTCTCTCATCACATTCCTGAACTACTACAGCACTGTCCTCAGACCCAAGAGTGAGGAGAAAACAACACAATAGTCACATATTTTTACTAGTTGACTTTTTTCTTGCTTTTCTGACTTCATGAATGAACACTGGGTTATTTTTGATCAACTTAGGTTTACTAATGTAGAAGGAGGCACTAAAGCAGTGGTTCCCAATTCAGGGGTCCAACCCCCGGCGATGTTAGGGACGATATTAAAATATTTAAAAATGAAGTGTTAAGTTAATAGTAATACCGACCAAAGACAAAACAGAAAGGGTTCCTCCGTGGGGGTCCGGGTCTTACCCTCTTGACCCCCACAGATGGCTTTGTGCCCCTCGGCCCCCCCGTCAAGCGATGAGCTCGCCGCGGGCACTCGTGGGGGTGTGCAGGCACCGCCCCCGGCCCGGTTTGCCGCTCTTCGCTCGCCAGTCCCTGTCACCGTTATTTTGGAGGTCACATGCTGAAATGTTTGGGAACCCCTGCGCGTAGCAGTCAGTGTCATATCTCAATATTTTTTCTTAAAAAAATGTAATTCAAATGAAGTTTTACCAGAAAAACTATTCTGGGTTAAATTTTCTGATACAAAATGCGACACAGGCACATTTATTAACAAACAGCTGCACAATATGTGTCACTTTTGGCCTTTTCTTCTCCAAGGGACAGCACGTGCGAGTGAGTTCTGTAGTGTGGCTTGTTTAGTGGTAGATCTGGGTTAGGAGGACACAATTAGCAATCCATCTAACTGTGCTTTTTTAATGCTGTTTTTGAGATGTAGAGAAAGCAGTGACTCCTAAAATGAGTATTTGAATACAAAATAAGCTATAAAAATATGTATATCAATATAGGTGATATTGTATTTTTCTATATCGCCAAAAAAAAAGAGAAGAAAACGCAATATATCTTGAATCTCGATATATTGCCCAGCCCTAGGTTTAACCTGATTTGGTTTGAAAGAATGCAACTCTATCGAATAATATTTATATTAGATTGTTGTATAATATTAATAACGTAGATTCTGTGATTGTATCCCACAATTGTTTTTTCTCTATCTATGCAGGTACTCGGCTCATATTCTGATTGTTGTAATCATCAACTACTCAATCGTCATCAAAGCTGACATCAACAATGTGCACAGGTCAGTGTTTGTGCTACTAAAGTACCTCATAATTCTGAAGTTCTGGCAGTGTTTCTATGCCGACTTGTTGCCTTTAGGCTTTGTTTCCTGACCAGCCTGACTGACTGGGACAGTTGCATCTTTTTTCCAGACTGTGATGTAATCTTTGTTCGTGTTGTTTTTAAGCAGAACTTGTTGGACAAGATTAGCCCAGTACAGAAACTGATGAGTTAATAAGTGGCATAGTTTAAACCCATTTATTCAGCTTTGCTCCTTTTGACCAATGTTAGCGTGGCAGCTTAGCACTGCAGGCTCACGAAACAATATGTTTTTTTTTTTTTTAACACATCAGATTCTGCTTGTGTGAAAAATATTTTTCTTCATGCAAATACCCCATCCCCCCCCACCCCTTTCCTCCTCTATTAAAGAGGCCTGAGCTAATCTAATGCAATAGAAGTCAGGTTAAACAGCCTGAACTTGTCTTAAAGTACACAGAAAGACTAACTATCTATTTGTGCGTGTTTAAACCCTTCTGTTGTGTGCCACCTTAAATTACCGTGTGCTGCTCTGTATGTTTACATACTTAACATATATTTCATCTTTCTCATGAACTGAAGACAACATCGCTTTGTGGCTGTAGCTGAACTAGAGAATGTTTCAGTAGAATATGTGGTACGTGTGGCATTTAAATATTTGTGGCACCTTTTTTTTTTTTAAAGGTGCAGTAACATGCAATAAAGAAAGTTACAAGTGTTATACATTTAGAAATAATCAGATTTCAGAATGCACCGATAATGAACAATAACTTTATTTTTTTGTATGAAATGGCTTTTTTTTTTCCTACTATTTGTTCTTGTTTCAATATTTGGAAAGTTTGTCCATTAGTAACCAGACCTCTTGAAAATACATGACTGTCAGTAGGTCCAGCGTCATCCAATCAGCTGATCTCCTATTTCATACAGTTATTGAGTTATTTGGCTCTTTACACTGACCGTTAATGGTACTGGAAAAAGGCTGAGAAAAGACATTTTCTAAATGGTAGAGCTCCGGTTTAAAACAATCTGTAATCATGTAAGTCCACAAACAAGACAATTTGTAAAAAAAAAAAAATCATGACTCATCCCTAGAATAGCAGGTCAACCAAATGTTAGAGCACAGAGAGAGTCAGGAACAGCAACATCTGATTATCTGCAGGGCCGATTGGGTTAAAAGTGACATTTCTGTGTAAGAGCTCAAAGAGTAGAGTACTGTTGATAAAAAAGACGTTGAATAGGTTTACATCTAGACTCAGCAGAGTAATTGTCTACAACCAAAAGAAAAATATCAAGAACACTTCATTTACACAGCAGCAAAAGGATAACCGCAAGTCCATCAAACAAGGGAAGAAATCAGTCAGGTAGCAAATGCTGTCTTAAAGCTGCAGTATGTAAATTTTTTTTTGGCTTCATTAGGTCAAAAATCCATAATCACCTTTGAACATATTGTAATCCAAGGTGTTCTGAGAGAACAGTAGAATTTTGTATCCTGTCCTGGCTCTGTATAAGAGCTTTAGAAATCTAGGAGCGTGACGCAACCTTTCAACCAATCAGAGATCGTTTTACAGAGTGCTCCATGAGCTGTTTTGGGGTGTTACTATTGACTGCTTGACTAAAGTTGATGTGCATTCACGTAATAAAGTACAATGGTGGACATTCGAGCAGGAGAAGTCTCCATTGCAGCATTAGGCACAATGGTTACACGGCAAAGCAAGCGGAAAACGGAAGATCGACGTGGTGAATCTGAAGTTTAAAGTCCCAAACATACTCGGGCAGAACAGACTCCATCTGTTTTGAGTCTACGTGGACCTCCGTGATTGCGCAAGTTCTGCCCCACATACAGGGGAGTGAGAAAGGACGGGATACATCGCATGTAAACCTAAGAGAAGCATATTCAAGGTGGAATAAACAGACACAATTCATTTTGCTGTCTGGATGGGGAATGATGTGGATTTGACTAGCAGCTGGGTTCACTGCAGCCACCTGTGTGGGTGGGAGGGGCACACAGGGGCTTTGGGCAGTAACTACAGAGTGATACGTGTATTCATGTCAGAGTCTCTAATATACCAGAAAACTCTCCAATAACACAAGACCAAGTCCCTACATTTGTTACTAGTTGCTTTTGAGAAAAAATTTGCTAAGCTCCACAGTTGTGCGCGTTCATGAGGATACCGGCAAGGGACGATTGGTTTCAAAACAGGGAGGGGAGGAGGGAGCGTGGTTGTTTCTATACGAGTCTCACGATTCTACATACTGCAGCTTTAACAGGATGGGTGATATAATGGCTTTGAGATGGTGAAAAACAGATTAATTAATGCATTTTAGCGACTTACGAATAACTGGTTTTAATGTGCATGAAAAACCTCCCCAATGCTTTAGACTCACTTGGGAAATCTATGACCATGCTATGACAATAAGCTCCGTCACTGGTCTTTCTGTCTAACGCACATGTCATCCCACAGATATTCCATGGTGATATCCATGGGCTACCTCACAGCGTGCCAAGTGAGTCGTGTTTTCATCTTTAACTATGGAATCCTTTCCACCGACTTCTCAGGGTGAGAGAAACTCAGTTTGCTTTGTTTCTGAAATTGATTTTCTTATCTCTTTGCCACTCCCTTGTTGATCCAGTTTTTTTGAGCAGCTTCTCTGTTATCAGCGAACATTCTAACCTGCGAGATACTTGCTTACATGGCGACCAGTGCCACATCCCTTTGTAAACACAAACTCTTCGATTAACACACAGCAACGAGGAATTTTCACACCTAAGTCTGGTAGACGCAGTCCAACTTGAGTACCTTGGCACTAAATTTACAGAGTTGTTTTGACTCAGGGGGTGTTTATGCGGTTACTTTTTTTTTTTAAAGAATTTAGGAAATTAACAGAATCAGAATCTGATGTGCAAAAATCTGATGTGACAGTTTAATAAAGATAGCACTTGTTTTTGATATTGGTACTTTAATTACAGTTAGTTTCCATTTACATGTTCCCCCAAGTTTAAAAAAAATGAATTAAATTGTATTTAATGTCATTTTGTACAACTTGTAAAGGTGAACTTTGTAATTATTGATATGGTGATATATATTGTATTGTTTTGCATCATGGATATATATCGTATTGTGACATGCAGATCGTCAATTGCACCGTATCGTCAGATTCATGGCATGGGTTATTTGGCTGCGTAGCTGTAAGCGGGCATGTGTTCCATCAGTGGTTTCACTGGTTCATTCCAGATAAAGAGTGAAATAGACATTTCTCATTGTGGTGGATCTGCTCAGCAACAGTTGATATTGTTGGCAGTGTGTTGTTTTTTTTTGCTCTGCTCCAGTTTGGTTGAGTTTGTTGGCAGCTTCACTTTAGCTTCCATGTGACTGTAGTGTTGAGCTGTGAGTCAGTCGTTGGTATGTTTGTGTCAGGCTTTTTTTTTTCTTTTCTCTCTCAATGTTGGAATATGTGTCCAGTATGTATGGCTGTACATCCACCCTCTCACACAAGACTCACTTTTTCCTCACACATTAAATGTCTTTTTTTTTTTTAATTTTAATTTGGTGCTTATGAACTTTGAGGTTACTCGTAGAACATTATCAGAGTTAAACAAATATTTGCCTTAGTGCTGTAGAGTGGAACTGGGATGAACCACAGTTAGAAAATCTTGCATGTTTTGTTAATTCTACCATTGGGAGAAGAAAAAAAAAACAGTCCTCGAGTTACTCTAATGATGTCTGTCCTCAGCCTGCAGCCAGCTCACACACTGTGGCACACACTGTGGCACAATTATAATTCTTGGTGGATCTATGGATTAAAATAAGAGAGCATGTGAGAACAATATTTACATCAAATGTCACTTTACTTTTAAAATCTATTCTAAAACATCACTTATTCACTTTTTCAAATGAGAATGAATTAACTTTAGTGTTGATTTCAGTTTTATTCATCCTCATCTGTGGGATTACACAAGATGTGGCTGCACTGGGATAATGATGATTAGATGAATGTTCAGGGATCATAAAGACTTTGTCTGGATTTATGAAGGATTCACCAGAGAAAACACATTCTTTCTGTCATCGCATACAAAGACTCAGACGTCTATATATATATATATACATATATATATATATATATATATATATATATATATATAAAATCCTCTGTTAGGATTCAGCTGTTTGATTAGAGGATTTAAAATCCTTCACATTCTACCATTGATCTGACATTTCTCTGTTTGTTGAGCTGATACGATCACTGTTTGATCTGGAACAGAAACAGTCAAACTCACCCTCCGATATCTGACAAAGAAGGACTTCTAAAGCCAGTAATTCAGACTAAAGTGTTTTCCTTCCTTTCTTTAGAACCGTTGATGATAGTAACTCAGAAGATCACCACGTTGGCCTTCCAGCTCCACGATGGTAAGACAGTAGATGTACACAAACACGAACAAGGTCAAAAGATTATCCCATGTTTGATACAATTGCTGTTAAAGTTTAGGTTTATTTATAGTTTATCTCCTTCCTTTAGTGTCTTCCCAGGATAGGTAACCCTGATTCCCAACCAGAGTTATACACATCGCTGAGCAAATGGCAGGGCATGCACGGAAACGTGGATCAGTTATTTTCCAAGTCCAAGACTATGGCTGTGTCTGAAATGGCACACAACGTACTATGAACTACAAACTCAATGAGTATATACTGTCTACTATATACTAGTATGATTAGGATGATGAGCGTTCCCACTGAAGTATACTTTCAAGTTTCCCAAGATGCATTTTGAACCTACAACAACAAAAACCTGAAGCACACTGAGGCTAAATATATCCGTTAAGTCTCCACTTTTGAAAGTTCTGAAAACATTTAAGTAAGAAAGTGACCAAGTAACAACATGTTTGATCCATAAAAAAACGGAGACCCTCCATTGTGCTACTGACTAAACTTCCATTTAACTTCAAAACAAGAGCCCTATTTAGAAAAGTGTTCAAAACTAATGAAAGACAAGAAGAGACGCTTTTGTTTTGAAAAGTGGACGTTTGATTTTTTTGCTTGAAGCTGGTCACAGGACGATTTTACATCTCGCTTGCAATGCATCATGGGGCGATTCAGTATGACTAGTGTGCCCACCATCCATACTTCAAAAATGTCCCAAATATAGTATAGTATACACCTGGGTATTTCTCACGCACTCAATCTGTTCATACTATCTAATGCAAATGCACTACATACTCATTTTGACGTCTGACTCATCCAAATGAGTTCTGATCGACACCACCACCATAAGACATTGTAATAACAATATATTACCTGCATTACATGTATATACTGTATATATTCACATTTCCTCCTGTCTTTTTTCATCATTCTCTATCTTTTATTACTGCTGCTGTTTTTGCACCAACCAACAGAACCATTTTTTTTGTTGTGTTGTGAAAACTAAACTTGGTAATAAAACTTTTGCGGATTCTGAAAAAAAGTTCAGATTCTCATTTCCTGGTAAGTGCAACATGGAAACCTGTCCAGTGAAATGTTTCTGCTCTTCTTTGGAATTACGTCGTAACATCTAAGAAACTAGATCATCAGATAAAAATGTTATCTCTGCCAGACTTTCAATGGTAGTGGAAATACAAAGAATACGCCTGACGTAACCACAACAGGATATGCCAACGCTGGTTGGCTGAAATCTTCAAATTGGCGATGATCACATTTAAGGGGATATTACATGTATTCATTACATTTCTTCCTATAGGAATTAGTAATAACGTTTCATTATTCACCATTAGTACGATTATCTAAAGTGCATTTATATGATGGGTGAGTGATTCAGGGACAACCTGCTGATAGATTTAAACTCCAAAACGAGCTGCTCTACAGTTTTTAGTTAAATCCTCAACTTATTTGTATGTCTTGCCTTTTTCAGGTACGTGTAAGAAAACACAACAGTTATCACGGGAGCAGAAACTCTTGGCAATAAAGTGAGTCTGTATATTTAAATAAAACCTCTACGTTACATTGGAAACATCAAGGGATAGATTATTATCAGTGGACTTGGAATCTCTGAATTGACTTATTTCATCCTCCCTTTCCTGTAATAATGGTTCATGTGATTATAATAGAAAAAAATAAAAAAATAAAAAATAAATAAAGATGTGCAAAAGCACCTCCTCCACAGAATAAATCCATTTCTCTTTTCCTTTAGCCCTGAAGGACAAGGAGATGAAATGATGGTGAATAGCTTCTTCAAGAGGCATGATCAGGAGCTTGCAAACAGACATCATCTTGCATGGGAAATCATACCTTTTGATGCATGTGTAATGACGTCCTATTCACCATGCATGCAGTTAGCCTCTAAAAACAACCACCTTTTTTTTTTAAATTTTTTTTAATTACAATTACCAACATGATTTGGTGTGTGTTTATGTGTGGAAAAATATAGGAATTATATGGTTTATATTAAGAAACATTATTACGTGGTACATAACTGATTAATTATTAAGTAAAATACAGAAAAAAGGGAGGGGCTACGTTTGAGTTGCTCTGATGCAATTGTAACCTTCGTCTTTCTTTCCAGAAATGAGTTAAAACTGATGCACTTTTTTTTTTTTTTTTTACTTTTCACAGAGTAAATTGCATTTTCTAACCACTTCTCCATAAACAGCATTTGTTCCCATTTGATTAGTAGAAGCATGAATGTGTAAACTCTACAGCTGTTTATAGAGACACTGAATGAACTACTCATGTTGATGTTTAATGCAGGATATACTGTACGTTTATCACACAAATTTAAAAAAACAACTATTTAGCCTTCACTGCCTTTCTTCTGCTCTGTGTGTGCAGTGTGAGCCCTTCCCTCATCCAGTACCTGAGCTATAACCTCAACTTTCTAAGTGTCCTGGTGGGGCCGTGCAATAACTATAATGAATACACAGACTTCATAGAGGGTAAACACATCAGCAGGAGGCTCAGGCAGCACACACCTACATGCAACGGGCAGAACGGATATAGTGTATCCCCGCAGCTTTCACCGTTGGTAAGTTTTGCAAACGAAAGTCTCTGAAAGTCCTTTTTTAAGCAACGTCCGGTGCAACGAAGGCAGTGCTTTTAAAGATAATTGGGTTTTATTCTTTTTTCTAAACAAAAATAACTTATAATCTTATCATTGTAACATTAACTATAAGGTAACTTACTGTATGTGTTCATTACAATAGTTTTGCCTATAATTAATGCTCTTATTGTGAAAGCCTAGAAGCGGAAGTTGGTGTTCTATCCGTGTATGACTTTACCTCATTTAGAGCATCTATTTAATCTTACAGAGGCTATGGTCTAGGGCTGGGCAATATGGACCAAAACCCATATCTTGATATTTTTTCTCAAAATGGCGATATACAATATACATTTCAATATTTTTAATAAAAATGAAGTCGGACCAGAAAAACTATTCTTGGTCAAATTTGCTGATAAAAAATGCCACACAGTCACTTTTATTAACAGCTGCAGAAAATGTGCCACTTTTGGCTTTTTCTCCTACAAAAAGACAGCATGTGTGAGTGAGTTTTGCAGTGTGGCTTGTTTAGGGGAAAGTCTAGGTTAGGGCGCACTCAGTAATCGTTCTAACTGTGTTTTTCATGCTGTTCTGAGAAGCAGCGAACACTGTAACCCATAAAATGATGTTTTTTTTTAACATAAAAGTTATATTTAAAGGCACACAAAATACTTTTTGACCTAATGAGTTCACACACATATGAGTTATTTTAAATGGTTCCTCAGGCCAATATACAGCACTTGACAAACTTAACAAACCCATCCTTGCTTTGCACCCCAGCCCTTAGAGCCAATCCTTAGCCTGAAGTTACAGGTCAACTACTGTCTGCATACACAAGCAACAGACAAGGGAGGCTGGCCCCACTGACTGTTGATTTTTGCGACAGTGCTGCGGCGCTTGTGGACAATAGGGGCGCTTGCGTGAAAGTTACCAGTCTAGCGCCCCATAGTGGCCAAAAGTCATACAGTGTGCCTTTAAAAAAATACATATATATCTTGAATCTCATTATATGGTGTTGTTTTTATTAGTGTGTTGACTCTCAGAAATATCAATGAAAATCCAGACTGACAGAAGGTTCCATGAAGGTATTCACTTTCTGGCCTCATACTTTGTAGAATTGGTCAGTCACTACTGTATATATTTTTTGCTTTAGAGTAAATGGTAGAAATGTGTATAATCCATTGTGTTTACGTGTGATGTGTGTGTTTTCCCTGCAGAAAGCTGTGTGTTGTAAACTGCTGGTGTGCTGCAGCTGTATGCTGATCTTTCTCACTGTAACGCGCTTTCTGCCCATCAAATATAACGTCGACAAGGTATTTGTGGCCAACGCCCACTTCCTCACGAGACTCACTTACGCTTTCTTCTCCATACAAGCTGCAAGGCCCAAGTTCTACTTTGCTTGGACCCTGGGTGAGTGTTTATAGGTTTTATATGCAGATAAAAGTAAACTCATCATATCTGTGGCATTTCTGTGTTTGAACTGGACTGTGTTTTTTCAGCGGATGCAGTGAACAATGCTGCTGGATACGGATTCCAGGGAATGGGTGGAAATGGAAAGCCGTCATGGGATCTCATTTCAAACATTAACATTGTTGGGATTGAGGTAGACTACAATTCAGCACCAAGTGTGTTACTTTCCAGAGTAAAACTATTTTTTAAGTTGAACTTTCTGTCTAGACAGCAACCAGCTTCAAGACCTTCATAGACAACTGGAATATACGCACAGGAATTTGGCTCAAGATGTAAGCAGTGCTAATATTATTATTATTGTTAAGTGTTCAATCACACAATCCAAACTTTGTGTAATTGTTCTTACTGGGATCGATTAACAACTCACAGCCTCTCTTCTTCCTCCACGTGTCAGGGTGTGTTACGATCGAGCTCCTAAGTATCGGCTGCCTTTGACTTTCATCCTGTCTGCGATGTGGCACGGTGTTTATCCTGGTTACTACTTCACCTTCCTCACAGCCATTCCCATCACACTGGCAGCTCGAGCGGTGAGTTTTTAGCCTCCATAACCGCAACAAAATGTGGATGAAATTATTACAGCGTATTAGGGCCACATTGAAATGTAGTATTCCGTTTTGGTTGGGAAACTCTCGTATTTTACCCCTCTTTCCCGCCATCGTCCCGTATCAGTATTGTCCCGTATTTTAATGTAATAATAATTCAAAGATGCCTCACTAAACTGAACGCCGTCACGAGCCTCACGAGAACTTCCACCTGAAATGGTCTGGGTAGCAGTTCCCGCGAGATTAGTGCCGACAGCGGCAACAAAACCGGAAACAACTCAGAAAACAGATGATGAATGAAGACGTTTCAGTCAAAAAAAAACAAAGAACTGGTGTGAATACTATGAAAAATGTGACAGAGAGTTTACCTTCCTAAAGAGCAGCAGGATGGGACACAGTTACATATTCTGTTAGATTCATAACTGAGATTCTAACGTTTACCACAGCGGAAGGAACCACGTAAGTCACCATGAAAATAACAAACCAGCCAATCACAAACACCACAAATATACACCGCTTTCAAAAAGTGTTAAAGGATGTAAAGTCTGTAATAAATGTGTGTAATAAGTCATTAGTGAATACCAGAGAACCACATGAGTGATCATGACTGAACTTAAAGACAAGCAACGTGAAGTTAACAGTAAATATGCAACGTGTTGACTCATATATAAACTGTAAGTATATTAAATAAACACATGTGCTCCATATATATATTTATGTTTTTATTTAGGCTGTTTTATAATTTAGGAATTAGGGCTGGGCGATATATCGAGATTCAAGATGTATCGAGTTTTCTACTTTGGCAATATAGAAAACTACAATATTGCATATATATATATATATATATATATATATATATATATATATATATATAAAGAATATTATAATATATATTATAGCTTTTTTGTATCAAAATACTAGTTTTAGTAGTCGCTGCTTTTACTTCTCAGAACAACATGTAAAGCACAGTTAGATGGATTTCTGAGTGCATGCTAACCCGATCTTCACCATAACAAGCTACACTACAGAACTCACTCACACGTGCTGTCCCTTACAGGTGAAAGAGCCAAAAGTGGAACATATTGATCAGCTTTTTGTTAATAAATGAGTCTGTGTAGCATTTTGCATCAGCAAATTTAACCCAGAATTATATCACCATTCTGAGAAAATATATTGAGATATGAGTTTTGGTATATATTGCTCAGCCCTAGTAGGAATGTTCGCATCATTTCAGTGTTAATAAAGGTCGACCTACCAGATTCTAATCACATAATTGTATTTAGTAAGTGGTTGACAAGTGGCTATTTTAGATTTCTTGTACAATTGTCTTAAAATATAAGGGATACTGGAGTTTGGTTAGGGTGGTGAGACGACTCGTAGTGGGCGCCTGAAAATTTCCCTTATTTTCAAATTCAAAACTTGACAGGTATGGATTAAAGTTGTAATATTTCGAGAATAAAGTCAAAATTTTATGAGAATGAAATTGAAATACAAACAGGATCTTGTCTGCAATTAGTGAGATTATACTTGTCTTTAGGTTTCACACATGGGGAAAGTCTTTTAGCCCACCATCACGACATTGTCATCAGTTTAAGGACTTTAATGTGACTTTGCAGATGTTTGCATTTGCTTCGACAAAAGAACCAGACTGATTTGGAGCAAATAGCCTCTTTTGTGGAGGAAGAACTTTCTGGAAGTGGTCGACTTCAGGGCTATCGGTGTTAGTTGCGTTCACTTCAACAGGGAATTCTAAATTCTCATAAAAGTACGTCTCTATTCTCAAAATATTACGATTTTAATAAAATTACAACTTTATTCTCAAATTATTAGTGCTCAGATTCCTTTTTATTTTAATGTGGCCCTAATTCACCATTGTGTGAAAAAGAATAGAAGGAAAAGTAGTTGCCATTAAATCTAATAAACTAGTAAATATCTCAAAAGTATAATGTAACAAATAAATAACACACTAGGGCTCAGGAACTGACTGCGAAAAAGGTCAACAGAAATAGGTTCGGCTGTAGAGCCAAGGTGTGTGAATAACTGGACACAGACACAAGGATTTTGTTTTAGTATATGTATATTAAAGATATTATATATAGTAAAGATATTTGGAGTCAATTTATATTGATATATATTATTTAGCTGTTATTAATAATCAGGTATAGGCAATAAACAAACAAACAAAATACAATTACAAAACAAAGACAATATTTTCTTCTTTCAAAACTTGTAGTCAAAGTTCAGTTCAAGGTTCATTTCCTTTGGTGAGTTCAGTTCAGTTTGTTTGATTTCACTAAGTTGGAAAACGAAGGGTTTCGCAAAGTTCTTTCGCATTGGGGGAAAAAATACAAAACAGAAAAGGTCCCCAGGGTATAATCCACGTATCAGGTCCGAGTATCCGAGGAAACAAAAAGATCAAATATTCCTACTGCGATGCAGCGGTGGTTGGGTGGTGGCTCGCCATCTAGTGGTCGAGAGTGGTAGGTGATCCGGGACTAACATAAAATCCTGACCCATAAAACAAGGCCAACAACAATCAGTCAAAAAGGAATTAACTTAAGTACATTTTAAAATAGAAGATACATTGACCTTAGCACATTTAAACAATTTGTCATTGTTAAATAAATAAACAGTTATAAATAAATGCTATAAATCATAGCAGAAAAATCCACATCAAGGTAAATCAAATTGAAGCTTCGTTCTATATTTTCAGAGATCAAAGGGAATAAAGTGCACTTTTAAATCAACATCATTAGCTGTAAAGCTAAGTCATATCATATAAATTAAACATGCATGTTTTAAATAGATTCTTCAAATAAATCATTGTTGCCTATTCAAGACCACATAGCCGAATGGGCATTTCTTTCAAAAAGTAACAGAAATGGTCAAAATCAATCAAAACTACAAAAAGTGAAGTATTATTTTACTATAATACTATTCATTTAACAATTCGGGTTTGATTATGAATTAGAAAATAAAAGGATTACTTGAATAAAAGTGCAAATGGTCAGACTGACCATGTGTGTTCCGCAGCTAATTTTGCAGGAATTTCAATGGAGTCTGGTACACCACAAATCCGCCAAATACTTAGTGAAACACATTGAAGTACAATGTGAAACGACTCCCCGGTGAGTGGAGAGATGTCTAGTTTATAGGAGAAGATGTTCATCCAGGTATTTCTTATGAAGGTTTTGTTTCAGTGGTGATTTTCAATCAGTAAGCCGACCATGCAGACGACACAGTGACAGCAGCCATCACAGCATTCAGTGGAGCAAACAAGAGTGAAGGGGGAGGAGCCAGGGACTATAAAGGTGTAGCGCGGGCTCGTCACAATTAAACCATGGCAGGAAGTTGGCCTCTAGTTCACATGGGTTACAATATCTTATATATCTTCAAGTGTGTCTAACCCTAATCGTAACCCACACTGGCTGTGTAGCTCATCAGGTCAGCAATCCACCACACTGCAAAAATGTTATACAAGAGAAAAAAAAATGAAATAGCAGGAATACAACCAACAGTGAATCATTAGTAGTTTGAATTTGTATGATTTGGCTCCAGTCTAACAGTGTGTTGTCTTTCTTCTTCTGCACTAGATCCGAAGGTCCATTCGTCATTACTTCCTGGGCTCCAGAGCCTTGAAGTTGGGTTATGACGTTCTTACCTGGGTAGCCACACAGCTAGCCATCTGCTACACCGTGATGCCTTTTCTCCTTCTCAAAGTAGAAGAGACGATCGTCTTTTACAGGTATATTTTAACTAGCAAACAGCCCACATTTTCCTTCCACATTTAACTCAATTAAATGTACGGATATGGGACCTCATTTATCAAACATGCATGAAAACGGGTGCAAATCTGAGTCCACATTTAGAACCAACGTGGGATTCATAAAATGTTTGTATTTGATCAATCCCAGCGTACAAATGATCGGGTGTTGATAAATACGGCGATTGAATTTGATCGTCATTAACTTGTTAAGCCCTCCTGTTTTGGAGGCTCCGCCCACTGAGGTCAAAAAAGGAAAGAAGCTTCTCCAAGATAAAAAATCGGCATAGATGGAATTTTTGACGGTGCGAAAACTGGAATTGAAGGAGTGCATTTGTGTGGAAGAGAATCAGCTACTGAGCAGGTTGACGTCTGCCCCCCTGTGTGTGCAGTGAGCAACTTCACAACGGAGATCCTGGAGAGACACATTGAAATGAGATATATGATTTTTATATTTTGATGCGCGATGAGTTTACCTTTGTTGTAATCTGTGCTATATAAATAAAGATTGATTGATTGATATGATGTTTATATCAGCCTCGGTCCGCACACTTTAGGCAATAAATATCACATTAAAAGAAATTAACGATCAAAAAGCTTTTTTTTTAAAAAGCCTTAAAAATGACCAAATATTGTCCATTGCTTGTGTTTATTATGCCTTCAGCCAATTTCATTTATAATTCATCACATTACTGATTACTGCAGCACATTTGTAAAAGTTTTAGAAACTATTTACATTTTAAAGCATGAATGAAGTCCTATTTCAGGTATTTTTACGATATTCCGTGAAAGGAAATCCAAAAAAGTGGCAGCAGTAATAACGTAAGCTTTTTAAAATGTATTCTATTTAATTTCATTTCTTTTAATAATCCGGTTTTATCTGTTCTAAATGTGTGTTTGATTATGCGTAAATGACAGCGGAGGCTTGTTTAATACTTTATTTTCATTTGCTTATGCTCACGTCAGAATTGATAAATACCAAAGTTTGCGCAAATCTGGTGCAACGCATGTCGTACACTCAGAACTGTTGATAAATGAGGGCCATGATGTGCACTTGTTAATTTCTAACAAAGAAATTCAGCATCTTTGCTTTTCATGACTAAGACTAGGCTGACTCGTTTGGAGACTTTTGAATTCTACTTTATTGTTATTGATTAGATTATTATTATTACATTATATTATAACATATATCATTCTTAACAACATAGGACAATTATTTCTCTGCTTTTCTGTGTTTTTTTTTTTTTTCAGATCTATGTACTTCCACATGCACATCATCAGCATTCTGGCTGCACTTGCCTTCCATTGGAAACACAAACCCAGGGAACCCAAGGACACCCCCATCCCCTCCTCCTCTTCCTCCCCGGCTCCGTGCTCAGCCGAGTGCCACCCTGTTTACGCCAACAACAACGAGAAACTAGAATGAAAAAAATCCCTCCTTTCACTCATTTACTCTGCTGAACAACATAATGCTTTTTATTTATTGGGACGATAGAAAAGAAAAGAGGAACTCTCCTGGTACATTATGATGCCTGAAATCTGCACTGTGAAGAGGACAAAAACAGAGAAAACGTCTAAGTGCATCTACTAACCCGAAACTCAACTACTCCCATTAACTCCATTCATCCCAGTTCAGCTTTGCTTTGCTTCCTCGAGCTGCACTATCCATCTCACTGGGAAGGCTGAAGCAGAGTGTGTAGGTGCACTAATGCCAGGCCACGATCTGACACACAAACACCCACGGACCTCCTCCTCGGCTCACTGGCACTCGCTCACACTCTGATGGCGGTACAAAGGCTGCCCTTGTGAGGCCACAAAGGGCCACGCTACGCGGAGGGCGTGCTGCACCCGTTGCACCCGCATGGCCTGGAGTTCTACATCAGATGTGTAGCATTGTCTTTTGTTTGTGTTCCACCCACTTCTACTGTCTATAAAACCACGAACTGTGTCAGTATTTTTCTCCCTCTGTTCATGAGTGTATTTGATCAGGACGGCTGGTCGTCAGTGCAAACAGATACTACAGCACTTAGAACAAATCCCCCCCATCTTAGTTTCTGCTCCAGAAGACATAGTGAACAAAATGTTTTAGTGGACACATCTTAGTGATTTTTATGAATTTTAAATCCTGCTGAAGCCCTGGGGAGTTGAATAGTGTCACAGTTCTTAAAATGTTTGTTCTTACGTGTACGGTGCTGGACACCGGGTGTCATTTTGTAGAAAATGTATAGATGTGGTAAAGCTTAGATTATTTAAAAATGCCAACATGCACAATAAATGGGAATGAGGATGTTATTTAATCAAATATTTAAGAACCTAAGACGGACTTTTTCCCATTACAGATGATTTAGTGTGTCAACCAAATTGCAAGCGTCTGTTTTTGCACAATGGAAGGATGGAAATCAGAAAATGTTTGATTTTTAGGTGATTTCAAGTGCATCGAGAAGAAAATCCAATAAACTGTAGTTTCTATCTGCCTTTTTTTAGTCACACCTGTACAGTTTGAGAGCATTTAGAGTTTGTGTCACAGTGGTTTGATTATTATTGGTGCAAATCTGCATCTAATATGATGGTTTTCAGATGCATCTACAAGTGTGCGAACAAGATGATGCGTCTCTTTTTAGGCTTGAGAATGTCTTGTATTATTTAGATTGCCTTACATATTTTTTTGGCTATTATAATACCACGGGTGCCTTTTCAAAAACATTGTATTTGGCTTCCGGGTTCTGAAAAATCCTCTCTGCTCCAAATGTGCATTCTTGACTGTCAGTCTAATACAAACCATGTACATATCAATTTTTTTTTTCTGTGCCATCAAGTACATTTAAACTAATACATTTCTTACCTCCGACTGTAACTAAGACTCAGTTTGCATGAATGTTTATAACAATAGTTTCAGGCCAACAACACTCCTCAAGTTGTTCTCTTGTCCTACATTACATGATCTGAAATAAAAGTTTGTTTTGCTACGAAGTTCGTATTGAGCTGTAAATCTGATCCTCAATATGTTTCTTGATCAGGGGAGAAGCAATGTGTATAGATATGCAGCTATTTCAGACTTAAAACTGACAATGACAATATGTTTTTTGCGTGTGTATGACGAGTGTTACAGTTTTAGTATTGTTTTTGTGAAGCAAAGTGTGTATTCGAGCTAATAATCTGATTTAACCAATAAAACTTCATTGAATTACATTCTTTTTAAAGATTTGTTTGACAAAGTGTAAATAATTATTCATAATAACACAAAGTCTTGTGTAATAATGAAGTGCATGGTAGCTTAAATCTATTGGGGAAAAGAAAAAGCGAGTGGTGCATAATAGTATTTGTTTTCTTCAGAGCATCCAGTCCAACCCTCTCCATGCGACACCACTCCCAAGCTGCTAACCCTCAAAAGATGCTCCTAAAGTCCTCATCGTCTCTTGTGTCCCATGTGTTCTCCCCTCTGACTCAGATTCCTCAGTGTACGTGTGAGCGTCAGCACTGTCTTTGTCCTCAGGAAGAACAATGTGGAGAAATCACAGGGATAATGCTACTGCTAACTGTTGTTATTACAAAGGATAATAGGGTTAGGGTTAATTATGTAGCTTAGGGCCGGGATGCCATGGTTATGGAATCAGCCTGATTGTACATCACATGTGGTGGATATGGGGGAGCATTTTTTATTTATTTTAATCTAAAGTTTTATTTATTTTTGTGTCCACCAGCACACAAAACATGAAATAAAACCATCCAGTCGTTTGTTTGTGGTCTTTTAACACAAAAAATTGCTCCGTTTCAAATTTGTGACATCACATGTGAAATCGGGAATCAATGTTGCCAGATCAGATGGATTATTCCAGCCCAATCACATCTTAGTCCAAACACAAACCACAAATCTGCCAAACACTGTGTTTGTGACACAATGCGACAGCGGTTCGGACAAAACAGTGGATTATCACCTTGAATGGACTATTCCTGTAATCTCTACTTGAGATGATGACAATAAAACAAACTTGGCAGCTCAGGTAAGTGAACTGAAACAGCTGCTTTTGCCGTTGAAGCTGCTATTGCCGCTACACTTCATCAAACTGAAGAGATAAAATTGTTGAACGCGAGGGTTGAACAGCTGGAACAAAAGGAAAGAGAGAAAGATGTCATCATCACAGGCCTAAAGATAAAACCCAGGAGTGACGAAGAAACAAAATCGATTGAACAACAGGTCATTGACTTCCTGAAGTCGAAGGACATTGTCCTGAACCCTGACAACATCAACTCCTGCCATCTCCTGCCAAAGAGAAATGATACCAGAGATCTATATAAACACTGGAAACAAAACTCAGACTGTGATTATTCTACGGAGACCGATTTAAATGTGAAACCAAGAGTAAAAAAGGTCTGTCATTTATTCATCTCAATTGCTAGGTGGTGGGGTGATTAAGGATTACATTAAATTTAAATTCAAAGTGTTTATTGTCATATGTGCAGTTAGAAACACGTTTTTTTTTATACAATGAAATTACTGCCTTGCTTATGAGCTGGATATAATAATGTGTTTATACAAGTTAAATCTAACAGTGGAAAATACAACACTGCCAATAAAACTAACAACAGCAGTTAGAAACATGCTTATGAACTAAGATATATTACATTAAAATACTGCCTTGCTTGTGAACTGGGATGTAGTGATGTGTTTATACAAGTTGGATCTGATCCCATCATCAGACAGTGGAGGATACAACACTGCCAATGGAACTAACAACACAGCTGGATTACCCTTGAAGTAGAGACAAACAAGGTGACATTGTGGATGAAAAGGGAAAAACCTTCCAAACACCTTCGAAAGAGGAACTATTCTTGAACTGGAGGAATGCTAACAACGTCTGGCAGGGAACAAGGCCAACACAAACAAAGATAGAGAGGACAACACTGACTACAGATGGACGTTCAGAAGAAATCAAGAATGTTTGACCAGAGAGACATGTAAACCCATGTAAATTTGCGATGGTAAAACAGGGGACGGGACCCGGATAAGCAAACTGCTTCTCTCGTCTCCTTTTTCGGCATGTACAAAAAAAGAAAAAAAAAGTGAATGTAACCATGTCGGAAATAAACTGAATAAATAAATAAATAAATAAACAGTGTTTTTCTGACTCACAATCACAATATCCGCTTAAATAGCCATGTTTTACTGTAATGTGCAGTTTTTTGACTGAAAACAACAACAAGAGTGTGTGAATAGCAAAAGAAAGTTGCTAGTGATGAACTGTTGTGTGGAGTCCTTGTCTATAGACACGCCCACTCAAACAGCCCGGTTCTAGAATTGGTCAGAAAGTCACTTTTCAGAAGCAAAAACAACCCCGGCCCCAGCAACACCAACATTATTTCAAACGTGGGTGGCCCCGTACCAGTCTACAACCCAAGCCAAGAGAACAGGATCCGACTTTAACAGCTGAGAGGCAAAAGAGGAAACCATGGAGCGTGGCCTTAGCTCGCCTTGTCGGACCCGAACGATTCAACAGCTTGTCAAGGCTGTGTGGAGTGGTTGCCTGGGTTGTGGTTAAGCACAAAGTACCAAGCTCCAGGTTTCTTAAAGTGGGTGGCAAAAGGCCCTGAGCTATCCCCAAAGGAAAGAGCCTCGGCCTTCCAAGACCTGACCATTGCAGCCCAAGCTGACGTAAACTTTCAAGACACAACACTGAACTGCCTGGTGGTGATCAAGGAGACCAACACTGAACTCTTACTTTGTGGTGGTAGAGTTAAGTCTTAGACTGAAGATGGAACAGCTGTGCCATTGATCCCCCTCCAGTTGTGGTTGGAGACCTTGCTTGCGATGGAAGCCCACAAGGCAAATCATGAAGGTGTTACTACCACATTGCTGCGCACCAGGAAAAAAGCATGGGTGGTGCAAGGTTAGAGGACTATAAAAAGGGTGATCAATGAGTGCATCACTTGCAAAAAGCAAAGATCCCGATTGTGCCAGCAAGTGATGAGCATACTCCTGCAGGAGCATACCAGTAGAGCAAACCCATTCGAGTATACCACACTAGTCCTCTTGGTCCTTCTGAAGTGAGGGATGCTGTAAAGAAGAGAAGGCAAAGTTGACCAACAAATGCCCCATCGACGCCAGAGAGCAGGAACAAGAGGACACGGTGGAGTACTTGACCCCCAATTCCCTTATCCTGGGACACACCGGGAAGGGAGGAGACATGATCGGGGTTGACATAGAAGACCATTCTTGGCGCAGGCTGAGGGCTATCCAAGTTGGAGTCGACAAGTTCTGGAAAAAGTGGAACGAGCTTGCAGGATCGAACTTGTTCATCTCCAACCTTGAGATTTCTCTCAAGGTTGGAGATGAACTTGGACTGGATTGCAGACCAAAATGCTCTGAGAGGACAGTTTCAACTTGATCAGGTGGTTGTGATGCATCCAGACGAGAAAGGGATGGTTCGAGATGTGGACTTAAAGACCTGCGAGGGCATTTCCACCCTTCTTGTGTCCAGAACTCGGCAAAGGAACCCCAACATGGCCGCTACCATCATCATTCGCAGAGATGTTTGGAGGCTGGTGGTCCTGATTCCAGGGAGATGTTGGTAATTTGTTTTTAAAAATGATTTGAAATGATTCCCCATAAGGGAAAAACAGATTTTTTTTTTGCATTGACACCAATTGTTTACATGAGTGAAATTCAAAATACTGTGTAAATAAATAAATAAATAAAATAAGTTGAGCACAAATTGTTCCAATAGGTTTAATAAGTATTAAATTTTAGATTAAAACAGAGTGATGGACCACATCATTTGCAAACGTTTTTAATATTAGTGCTACATTTTGGGTGGAAGTGGAAAATCTATATCACATATGATTTGTTGTTCATTTTCAAAAATGTTGTAGAAGAAGAAGAAGCATTTTAATGTCTTCCAAGCTAAATGCATGTTACAAAGCTACACTGGACGAAATAGTGAAATTTAAACCAATCGTGTGTCTGAAATAAAGTTCTATACATATATTTTACCTCCAACACAAGACGTAGCCTCGTCATCGCTGCATACCTAAATAACCAGAATAAATTGTATTGGTCATTTAACATTTTAATCATGTTGCACAGAATTTAAACAAACAGAATAAAGTTTTGATTTGAAGACATATTTGTAAGCAAGGGTAACTTTTGGAAACAAAAATAAAGACTGAAAAAAAAAGGTCCTTAGGTATGCAAGTATTTGCCTGCAGCATGCTATTATTTCACACACCATTAGGGCTGGAACGACACATGTAAAAACAAATTCAACCCAATGTATAGACCTTTTTAAGTTATTGTAACGCAGACTGTACAACAAATACAGCACTAACGCGGATCATTTAATACCAAGGAGGAAAATTAACTCCTGGTGTAAACAATCAGAATTGTATGTTTTTTTTTTTTCCTGTAATCTTCCTTATTTTACTCTAACCCCACAAGCCTGTGTTCTGAACTGTACAGACATCATGTGTATAAAGAGAGGTATGTTTAAAAGTGTGCGCCACATCACTTTGGGGATAAGGAACAGGAATAATTGTGCTTTGTAGCTCGGCCAAAGTCAAAGGGTAAAATATTTATATTCTTTTTCAACAGTCTCATTAATTCCCTTCCCTGTTATATTTTCATGTCATGCATAGCCTCGAAACAAACCCACTTTTAACGTTCTTTTAGTGTTTATTAACATTAACACATGCAGAGTGGGACTCAAGGCATCAGGTCAGAAAAAATAAAAATAAAATCTAACTACATATATTTGATCATATCTTTGTACATTATCTTCAGTTTTAATAACTTAAGTAGGATCATTGTTAAGCACATAGCAAATATCTTTTACACATTCCTGTACAGGGAAGTCTCCTTAGTTAGAGTCTCAAGTTTAGTGCTTTGCAGGTCATTGATGTGAGTCAAAACATGCTCACAGATATGGATTATGTTAAAATAATGAACAAGACTCTTTCAAAATAAAGTAAAGCAGGGCACTAAAGGAATACGTCAATACATGTGCGAATAAAACAAGAAAATTAATGCTTTTGAGGAAGGAATTTGTATTTACTGACACACTGCTGACTCCCCACCTTCCATTCCATAACCAGGGGTGGACTGGCCATCTAGTGGGCCGGTCTGGTCTGCGACGGTTCTCTTTTTTTTCCTGACCAGCAAGTGGAAGCAGACATGTTAACAAGTGGCCAAAAATAGCAAAAATGTGGCAATGAAAGAGTGAAAAGTGACTAAAATGGGCCAAAAGCTATCAAGAGTGGCCAAAAATTGGACAAATAAAGAGGAAGCAGATGGAATGTAATGGCAAAGGGTTGCTTACATGGGCACAATGTGGCAAACAATGGTAAAAAAGGGCAAAAATGTGGAACAAAAAAAAAGGCAAAATGTAGGGAAAAAAAGGAATTAAGTGGTATTTATTGGGCAAAATGTTGCTTATTTTGGATGAAAAGTGGCCCAAAAAAATTAAAAAAGCAGCAAAAATGGAGAAAAGGAGCTGAAAAAATAGTTGATCTAAAATGAGACAAAAGAAGTTGCAAAATGACCAAAAGAAAAAGGTAAAAATGGGTTAAAGTTTCCTCCTTTTAAGGTTTTCTGGGGGAATAATAATTACAATGAAGACATAAAAAGCCACTTGTTGAGCATCACTGACTTAATAACAGCTTCTACGTGGTGTCCACCAGGGCTGAATAGTGGTCCCAGTCCACCCCAGTCCAGAACAGAAGCAAAGCCCTAATAACAGTCCTTTCTTACAGTGCTTGCTACTGGA